>NC_039260.1:24145632-24405632 GCF_003368295.1 Carassius auratus
TCTTTTTTACAAGCTTCAATAATTATGAAAACAAAGCTGGATGAAAACACTTGACGTTGGACTTCATACTTTTAATGTAAAGAAATGACGGCTTGACCCCGACGTGATTTGAACACGCAACCTTCTGATCTGGAGTCAGACGCGCTACCATTGCGCCACGAGGTCTTAAAAAACAGGTTATTGCTTCCTTTGCATGGCCGTTGATGCATTCACCCCAATAAGGAGCCTACTTTTCCCAATAACCTCAAGAGGTACGGATGTCTGATTTCTTGGAAACTTTTTGTGCCTTAAGATTTTTCCATCCTTCTATAGCTCAGCTGGTAGAGCGAAGGACTGAAGATGAGTTTTTGGGTATCCTTAGGTCGCTGGTTCGATTGCGGCTCCAAGGAGTGTGATTTTAAATTCAGAGCAAATATTTTCACATTTCCTTTAGACCTCGTATTGGCAGTTAAAAAAGCCAATGGGTCAAGATCCAAATATATCACCTTACAGAGTGGAAGGAGCGTTTGTCATATTAGAGGCTTCTTTTTTACACGCTTCAATAATTATGAAAACACTTGACGTTGGACTTCATACGTTTAATGTAAAAAAGAGACGGGCTTGACCCCGACGTGATTGAACACGCAACCTTCTGATCTGGAGTCAGACTCGCTACTGTTGTGCCACAAGGTCTTAAAAAGCAGGTTATTGCTTCCTTTGCATGGCCGTTGATGCATTCACCACAAAAAGGAGCCTATTTTTCTGAATAACCTCGAGAGGTACGGATGTCTGATTTTCTTTTAAACTTTTCGTGCCTTACGCTTTTTCCATCCTTCGATAGTTCAGCTGGTAGAGCGGAGGACTGTAGATGAGTTGTTGGGTATCCTTAGGTCGCTGGTTCAATTCCAGCTCGAAGGAGTGTGATTTTAAATTCAGATCAAATATTTTCACATTTCCTTTAGACTTCGTATTGGCAGTTAAAAAAAGCCAATGGGTCAAGATCCAAATATATCACTTTACAGAGTGGAAGGAGTGTTTGTCATATTAGAGGCTTCTTTTTTACAAGCTTCAATAATTATGAAAACAAAGCTGGAAGAAAACACTTGACGTTGGACTTCATACTTTTAATGTAAAGAAGAGATGGCTTGACCCCGACGTGATTTGAACACGCAACCTTCTGATCTGGAGTCAGACGCGCTACCGTTGCGCCACGAGGTCTTAAAAAACAGGTAATTGCTTCCTTTGCATGCCTGTTGACGCATTCACCACAAAAAGGAGCCTATTTTTCCCAATAACCTCGAGAGGTACGGATGTCTGAATTTCTTGACACCTTCTGGTGCCTTATGCGTTACATCCTTCGATAGCTCAGCTGGTAGAGCGAGGACTGTAGATGAGTTGTTGGGTATCCTTAGGTCGCTGGTTCGATTGCGGCTCCAAGGAGTGTGATTTTAAATTCAGAGCAAATATTTTCACATTTCCTTTAGACCTCGTATTGGCAGTTAAAAAAGCCAATGGGTCAAGATCCAAATATATCACCTTACAGAGTGGAAGGAGCGTTTGTCATATTAGAGGCTTCTTTTTTACACGCTTCAATAATTATGAAAACAATTGACGTTGGACTTCATACTTTAATGTAAAGAAGAGACGGCTTGACCCCGACGTGATTTGAACACGCAACCTTCTGATCTGGAGTCAGACGCACTACCGTTGCGCCACGAGGTCTTAAAAAACAGGTTATTGCTTCCTTTGCATGGCCGTTGACGCATTCACCACAAAAATGGAGCCTATTTTTCTCAATAACCTCGAGAGGTACGGATGTCTGATTTTCTTGGAAACTTTTCGTGCCTTGCGCTTTTTCCATCCTTCGATAGCTCAGCTGGTAGAGCGGAGGACTGTAGATGAGTTGTTGGGTATCCTTAGGTCGCTGGTTCAATTCCGGCTCGAAGGAGTGTGATTTTAAATTCAGATCAAATATTTTCACATTTCCTTTAGACTTCATATTGGCAGTTAAAAAAAGCCAATGGGTCAAGATCCAAATATATCACTTTACAGAGTGGAAGGAGTGTTTGTCATATTAGAGGCTTCTTTTTTACAAGCTTCAATAATTATGAAAACAAAGCTGGATGAAAACACTTGACGTTGGACTTCATACGTTTTAATGTAAAGAAGAGATGGCTTGTCCCCGACGTGATTTGAAAACGCAACCTTCTGATCTGGAGTCAGACGCGCTACCGTTGCGCCACGAGGTCTTAAAAAACAGGTTATTGCTTCCTTTGCATGGCCGTTGACGCATTCACCACAAAAATGGAGCCTATTTTTCCCAATAACCTTGAGAAGTACGGATGTCTGAATTTCTTGACACCTTCTGGTGCCTTATGCGTTACATCCTTCGATAGCTCAGCTGGTAGAGCGGAGGACTGTAGATGAGTTGTTGGGTATCCTTAGGTCGCTGGTTCAATTCCGGCTCGAAGGAGTGTGATTTTAAATTCAGATCAAATATTTTCACATTTCCTTTAGACTTCGTATTGGCAGATAAAAAAAGCCAATGGGTCAAGATCCAAATATATCACCTTACAGAGTGGAAAGAGCGTTTGTCATATTAGAGGCTTCTTTTTTACACGCTTCGATATTTATGAAAACACTTGACGTTGGACTTCATACATTTAATGTAAAGAAGAGATGGGTTGACCCCGACGTGATTTGAACACGCAACCTTCTGATCTGGAGTCAGACGCGCTACCGTTGCGCCACGAGGTCTTAAAAAACAGGTTATTGCTTCCTTTGCATGGCCGTTGACGCATTCACCACAAAAAGGAGCCTATTTTTCCCAATAACCTCGAGAGGTACGGATGTCTGAATTTCTTGACACCTTATGATGAAAACGCTTGACTTTGGACTTCATACTTTTAATGTAAAGAAGAGATGGCTTGTCCCCGACGTGATTTGAAAACGCAACCTTCTGATCTGGAGTCAGACGCGCTACCGTTGCGCCACGAGGTCTTAAAAAACAGGTCATTGCTTCCTTTCCATGGCCGTTGACGCATTCACCACAAAAAGGAACCTATTTTTCCCAATAACCTCGAGAGGTACGGATGTCTGAATTTCTTGACACCTTCTGGTGCCTTATGCGTTACATCCTTCGATAGCTCAGCTGGTAGAGCGGAGGACTGTAGATGAGTTGTTGGGTATCCTTAGGTCCGCTGGTTCGATTGCGGCTCCAAGGAGTGTGATTTTAAATTCAGAGCAAATATTTTCACATTTCCTATAGACCTCGTATTGGCAGTTAAAAAAGCCAATGGGTCAAGATCCAAATATATCTCCTTACAGAGTGGAAAGAGCGTTTGTCATATTAGAGGCTTTCTTTTTACAACGCTTCAATATTTATGAAAACACTTGACGTTGGACTTCATACGTTTAATGTAAAGAAGAGATTGGTTGACCCTGACGTGATTTGACACACAACCTTCTGATCTGGAGTCAGACGCGCTACCGTTGCGCCACGAGGTCTTAAAAAACAGGTTATTGCTTCCTTTGGCATGGCCGTTGACGCATTCAACCACAAAAAGGAGCATATTTTTCCCAATAACCTCGAGAGGTACGGATGTCTGAATTTCTTGACACCTTCTGGTGCCTTATGATGAAAACGCTTGACTTTGGACTTCATACTTTTAATGTAAAGAAGAGATGGCTTGTGCCCGACGTGATTTGAAAAAGCAACCTTCTGATCTGGAGTAAGACGCGCTACCGTTGCGCCACAAGGTCTTAAAAAACAGGTTATTGCTTCCTTTCCATGGCCGTTGATGCATTCACCCCAATAAGGAGCCTATTTTTCCCAATAACCTCGAGAGGTACGTATGTCTGAATTTCTTGACACCATCTGGTGCCTTATGCGTTACATCCTTCGATAGCTCAGCTGGTAGAGCGGAGGACTGTAGATGAGTTGTTGGGTATACTTAGATCGCTGGTTCAATTCCGGCTCGAAGGAGTGTGATTTTAAATTCAGATCAAATATTTTCACATTTCCTTTAGACTTCGTATTGGCAGTTAAAAAAAATAAAATGGGTCAAGATTCAAATATATCACTTTACAGACTGGAAGGAGTGTTTGTCATATTAGAGGCTTCTTTTTTACAAGCTTCAATAATTATGAAAACAAAGCTGGATGAAAACACTTGACGTTGGACTTCATACTTTTAATGTAAAGAAGAGACGGCTTGACCCCGACGTGATTTGCACACGCAACCTTCTGATCTGGAGTCAGACGCGCTACCGTTGCGCCACGAGGTCTTAAAAAACAGGTTATTGCTTCCTTTCCATGGCCGTTGACGCATTCACCACAAAAATGGAGCCTATTTTTCTCAATAACCTCGAGAGGTACGGATGTCTGATTTTCTTGGAAACTTTTCGTGCCTTACGCTTTTTCCATCCTTCGATAGCTCAGCTGGTAGAGCGGAGGACTGTAGATGAGTTGTTGGGTATCCTTAGGTCGCTGGTTCAATTCCGGCTCGAAGGAGTGTGATTTTAAATTCAGATCAAATATTTTCACATTTCCTTTAGACTTCGTATTGGCAGTTAAAAAAAGCCAATGGGTCAAGATCCAAATATATCACTTTACAGAGTGGAAGGAGTGTTTTTCATATTAGAGGCTTCTTTTTTACAAGCTTCAATAATTATGAAAACAAAGCTGGATGAAAACACTTGACGTTGGACTTTATACTTTTAATGTAAAGAAGAGATGGCTTGACCCCAACGTGATTTGAACACGCAACCTTCTGATCTGGAGTCAGACGCGCTACCGTTGCGTCACAAGGACTTAAAAAGCATGTTATTGCTTCCTTTGCCTGGCCGTTGATGCATTCACCCCAATAAGGAGCCTACTTTTCCCAATAACCTCAAGAGGTACGGATGTCTGATTTTCTTGGAAACTTTTCGTGCCTTACGATTTTTCCATCCTTCTATAGCTCAGCTGGTAGAGCGAAGGACTGAAGATGAGTTGTTGGGTATCCTTAGGTCGCTGGATCGATTGCGGCTCCAAGGAGTGTGATTTTAAATTCAGATCAAATATTTTCACATTTCCTTTAGACTTCGTATTGGCAGTTAAAAAAAAGCCAATGGGTCAAGATCCAAATATATCACTTTACAGAGTGGAAGGAGTGTTTGTCATATTAGAGGCTTCTTTTTTACACGCTTCAATATTTATGAAAACGCTTGACGTTGGACTTCATACGTTTAATGTAAAATGGGCTGACCCCGACGTGATTTGAACACGCAACCTTCTGACCTGGAGTCAGACGCGCTACCGTTGCGCCACGAGGTCTTAAAAAACAGGTTATTGCTTCCTTTGCATGGCCGTTGACGCATTCACCACAAAAAGGAGCCTATTTTTCCCAATAACCTCGAGAGGTATGGATGTCTGAATTTCTTGACACCTTCTGGTGCATTATGATGAAAACGCTTGACTTTGGACTTTATACTTTTAATGTAAAGAAGAGATGGCTTGTCCCCGACTTGATTTGAACATGCAACCTTCTGATCTGGAGTCAGACGGGCTACCGTTGCGCCACGAGGTCTTAAAAAACAGGTTATTGCTTCCTTTCCATGGGCGTTGATGCATTCACCCCAATAAGGAGCCTATTTTTCCCAATAACCTCGAGAGGTACGTATGTCTGAATTTCTTGACACCTTCTGGTGCCTTATGCATTACATCCTTCGATAGCTCAGCTGGTAGAGCGGAGGACTGTAGATGAATTGTTGGGTTTCTACGACGCTGGTTCAATTCTGGCTCGAATGATTCTGATTTTAAATTCAGATCAAATATTTTCACATTTCCTTTAGACTTCATATTGGCAGTTAAAAAAAGCCAATGGGTCAAGATCCAAATATATCATTTTACAGAGTGGAAGGAGTGTTTGTCATATTAGAGGCTTCTTTTTTACAAGCTTCAATAATTATGAAAACAAAGCTGGATGAAAACACTTGACGTTGGACTTCATTCTTTTAATGTAAAGAAGAGATGGCTTGACCCCAACGTGATTTGAACACTCAACTTTCTGATCTGGAGTCAGACGCGCTACCGTTGCGTCACAAGGTCTTAAAAAAGCAGGTTATTGCTTCCTTTGCATGGCCGTTGATGCATTCACCCCAATAAGGAGCCTACTTTTCCCAATAACCTCAAGAGGTACGGATGTCTGATTTTCTTGGAAACTTTTCATGCCTTACGGTTTTTCCATCCTTCGATAGCTCAGCTGGTAGAGCAAAGGACTGTAGATGAGTTGTTGGGTATCCTTAGGTTGCTGGTTCAATTCCAGCTCGAAGGTGTGTGATTTTAAATTCAGATCAAATATTTTCACATTTCCTTTAGACTTCGTATTGGCAGTTAAAAAAAGCCAATGGGTCAAGATCCAAATATATCACTTTACAGAGTGGAAGTAGTGTTTGTCATATTAGAGGCTTCTTTTTTACAGCTTCAATAATTATGAAAACGAAGCTGGATGAAAACGCTTGACGTTGGACTTCATACTTTTAATGTAAAGAAGAGATGGCTTGACCCCGACATGATTTGAACACGCAACCTTCTGATCTGGAGTCAGACGCGCTACCGTTGCGTCACAAGGACTTAAAAAGCAGGTTATTGCTTCCTTTGCCTGGCCGTTGATGCATTCACCCCAATAAGGAGCCTACTTTTCCCAATAACCTCAAGAGGTACGGATGTCTGATTTTCTTGGAAACTTTTCGTGCCTTACGATTTTTCCATCCTTCTATAGCTCAGCTGGTAGAGCGAAGGACTGAAGATGAGTTGTTGGGTATCCTTAGGTCGCTGGTTCGATTGCGGCTACAAGGAGTGTGATTTTAAATTCAGAGCAAATATTTTCACATTTCCTTTAGACCTCGTATTGGCAGTTAAAAAAACCAATGGGTCAAGATCCAAATATATCACCTTACAGAGTGGAAGGAGCGTTTGTCATATTAGAGGCTTCTTTTTTACACGCTTCAATAATTATGAAAACACTTGACGTTGGACTTCATACTTTTAATGTAAAGAAGAGACAGCTTGACCCCGACGTGATTTGAACACGCAACCTTCTGATCTGGAGTCAGACGCGCTACCGTTGCGCCACGAGGTCTTAAAAAACAGGTTATTGCTTCCTTTGCATGGCCGTTGACGCATTCACCACAAAAATGGAGCCTATTGTTTTCAATAACCTCGAGAGGTACGGATGTCTGATTTTCTTGGAAACTTTTCGTGCCTTACACTTTTTCCATCCTTCGATAGCTCAGCTGGTAGAGTGGAGGACTGTAGATGAGTTGTTGGGTATCCTTAGGTCGCTGGTTCAATTCCGGCTCGAAGGAGTGTGATTTTAAATTCAGATCAAATATTTTCACATTTCCTTTAGACTTCATATTGGCAGTTAAAAAAAGCCAATGGGTCAAGATCCAAATATATCACTTTACAGAGTGGAAGGAGTGTTTGTCATATTAGAGGCTTCTTTTTTACAAGCTTCAATAATTATGAAAACAAAGCTGGATGAAAACACTTGACGTTGGACTTCATACTTTTAATGTAAAGAAGAGATGGCTTGACCCCGACGTGATTTGAACACGCAACCTTCTGATCTGGAGTCAGACGCGCTACCATTGCGCCACGAAGTCTTAAAAAACAGGTTATTGCTTCCTTTGCATGCCTGTTGACGCATTCACCACAAAAAGGAGCCTACTTTTCCCAATAACCTCGAGAGGTACGGATGTCTGAATTTCTTGACACCTTCTGGTGCCTTATGCGTTACATCCTTCGATAGCTCAGCTGGTAGAGCGGAGGACTGTAGATGAGTTGTTGGGTATCCTTAGGTCGCTGGTTCGATTGCGGCTCCAAGGAGTGTGATTTTAAATTCAGAGCAAATATTTTCACATTTCCTATAGACCTCGTATTGGCAGTTAAAAAAGCCAATGGGTCAAGATCCAAATATATCACCTTACAGAGTGGAAAGAGCGTTTGTCATATTAGAGGCTTCTTTTTTACACGCTTCAATATTTATGAAAACACTTGAATTGGACTTCATACGTTTAATGTAAAGAAGAGATGGGTTGACCCCGACGTGATTTGAACACGCAACCTTCTGATCTGGAGTCAGACGCGCTACCGTTGCGCCACGAGGTCTTAAAAAACAGGTTATTGCTTCCTTTGCATGCCCGTTGACGCATTCACCACAAAAAGGAGCCTATTTTTCCCAATAACCTCGAGAGGTACGGACGTCTGAATTTCTTGACACCTTCTGGTGCCTTATGATGAAAACACTTGACTTTGGACTTCATACTTTTAATGTAAAGAAGAGATGGCTTGTCCCCGACGTGATTTGAAAACCCAACCTTCTGATCTGAAGTAAGACGCGCTACCGTTGCGCCACAAGGTCTTAAAAAACAGGTTATTGCTTCCTTTCCATGGCCGTTGATGCATTCACCCCAATAAGGAGCCTATTTTTCCCAATAACCTCGAGAGGTACGTATGTCTGAATTTCTTGACACCATCTGGTGCCTTATGCGTTACATCCTTCGATAGCTCAGCTGGTAGAGCGGAGGACTGTAGATGAGTTGTTGGGTATCCTTAGGTCGCTGGTTCAATTCCGGCTCGAAGGAGTGTGATTTTAAGTTCAGATCAAATATTTTCACATTTCCTTTAGACTTCATATTGGCAGTTAAAAAAAATAAAATGGGTCAAGATTCAAATATATCACTTTACAGAGTGGAAGGAGTGTTTGTCATATTAGAGGCTTCTTTTTTACAAGCTTCAATAATTATGAAAACAAAGCTGGATGAAAACACTTGACGTTGGACTTCATACTTTTAATGTAAAGAAGAGACGGCTTGACCCCGACGTGATTTGAACACGCAACCTTCTGATCTGGAGTCAGACGCGCTACCGTTGCGCCACGAGGTCTTAAAAAACAGGTTATTGCTTCCTTTGCATGGCCGTTGACGCATTCACCACAAAAATGGAGCCTATTTTTCTCAATAACCTCGAGAGGTACGGATGTCTGATTTTCTTGGAAACTTTTCGTGCCTTATGCTTTTTCCATCCTTCGATAGCTCAGCTGGTAGAGCGGAGGACTGTAGATGAGTTGTTGGGTATCCTTAGGTCGCTGGTTCAATTCCGGCTCGAAGGAGTGTGATTTTAAATTCAGATCAAATATTTTCACATTTCCTTTAGACCTCGTATTGGCAGTTAAAAAAACCAATGGGTCAAGATCCAAATATATCACCTTACAGAGTGGAAGGAGCGTTTGTCATATTAGAGGCTTCTTTTTTACACGCTTCAATAATTATGAAAACACTTGACGTTGGACTTCATACTTTTAATGTAAAGAAGAGACAGCTTGACCCCGACGTGATTTGAACACGCAACCTTCTGATCTGGAGTCAGACGCGCTACCGTTGCGCCACGAGGTCTTAAAAAACAGGTTATTGCTTCCTTTGCATGCCCGTTGACGCATTCACCACAAAAAGGAGCCTATTTTTCCCAATAACCTCGAGAGGTACGGACGTCTGAATTTCTTGACACCTTCTGGTGCCTTATGATGAAAACACTTGACTTTGGACTTCATACTTTTAATGTAAAGAAGAGATGGCTTGTCCCCGACGTGATTTGAAAACCCAACCTTCTGATCTGGAGTAAGACGCGCTACCGTTGCGCCACAAGGTCTTAAAAAACAGGTTATTGCTTCCTTTCCATGGCCGTTGATGCATTCACCCCAATAAGGAGCCTATTTTTCCCAATAACCTCGAGAGGTACGTATGTCTGAATTTCTTGACACCATCTGGTGCCTTATGCGTTACATCCTTCGATAGCTCAGCTGGTAGAGCGGAGGACTGTAGATGAGTTGTTGGGTATCCTTAGGTCGCTGGTTCAATTCCGGCTCGAAGGAGTGTGATTTTAAGTTCAGATCAAATATTTTCACATTTCCTTTAGACTTCATATTGGCAGTTAAAAAAAATAAAATGGGTCAAGATTCAAATATATCACTTTACAGAGTGGAAGGAGTGTTTGTCATATTAGAGGCTTCTTTTTTACAAGCTTCAATAATTATGAAAACAAAGCTGGATGAAAACACTTGACGTTGGACTTCATACTTTTAATGTAAAGAAGAGACGGCTTGACCCCGACGTGATTTGAACACGCAACCTTCTGATCTGGAGTCAGACGCGCTACCGTTGCGCCACGAGGTCTTAAAAAACAGGTTATTGCTTCCTTTGCATGGCCGTTGACGCATTCACCACAAAAATGGAGCCTATTTTTCTCAATAACCTCGAGAGGTACGGATGTCTGATTTTCTTGGAAACTTTTCGTGCCTTATGCTTTTTCCATCCTTCGATAGCTCAGCTGGTAGAGCGGAGGACTGTAGATGAGTTGTTGGGTATCCTTAGGTCGCTGGTTCAATTCCGGCTCGAAGGAGTGTGATTTTAAATTCAGATCAAATATTTTCACATTTCCTTTAGACTTCATATTGGCAGTTAAAAAAAGCCAATGGGTCAAGATCCAAATATATCACTTTACAGAGTGGAAGGAGTGTTTGTCATATTAGAGGCTTCTTTTTTACACGCTTCAATATTTATGAAAACACTTGACATTGGACTTCATACTTTTAATGTAAAGAAGAGATGGGTTGACCCCGACGTGATTTGAACACGCAACCTTCTGATCTGGAGTCAGACGCGCTACCGTTGCGCCACGAGGTCTTAAAAAACAGGTTATTGCTTCCCTTGGATGGCCGTTGACGCATTCACCACAAAAAGGAGTCTATTTTTCCCAATAACCTCGAGAGGTACGGATGTCTGAATTTCTTGACACCTCATGATGAAAACGCTTGACTTTGGACTTCATACTTTTAATGTAAAGAAGAGACAGCTTGACCCCGACGTGATTTGAACACGCAACCTTCTGATCTGGAGTCAGACGCGCTACCGTTGCGCCACGAGGTCTTAAAAAACAGGTTATTGCTTCCTTTGCATGCCCGTTGACGCATTCACCACAAAAAGGAGCCAATTTTTCCCAATAACCTCGAGAGGTACGGACGTCTGAATTTCTTGACACCTTCTGGTGCCTTATGATGAAAACGCTTGACTTTGGACTTCATACTTTTAATGTAAAGAAGAGATGGCTTGTCCCCGACGTGATTTGAAAACGCAATCTTCTGATCTGGAGTAAGACGAGCTACCGTTGCGCCATAAGGTCTTAAAAAACAGGTTATTGCTTCCTTTCCATGGCCGTTGATGCATTCACCCCAATAAGGAGCCTATTTTTCCCAATAACCTCGAGAGGTACGTATGTCTGAATTTCTTGACACCATCTGGTGCCTTATGCGTTACATCCTTCGATAGCTCAGCTGGTAGAGCGGAGGACTGTAGATGAGTTGTTGGGTATCCTTAGGTCGCTGGTTCAATTCCGGCTCGAAGGAGTGTGATTTTAAGTTCAGATCAAATATTTTCACATTTCCTTTAGACTTCGTATTGGCAGTTAAAAAAAATAAAATGGGTCAAGATTCAAATATATCACTTTACAGAGTGGAAGGAGTGTTTGTCATATTAGAGGCTTCTTTTTTACAAGCTTCAATAATTATGAAAACAAAGCTGGATGAAAACACTTGACGTTGGACTTCATACTTTTAATGTAAAGAAGAGACAGCTTGACCCCGACGTGATTTGAACACGCAACCTTCTGATCTGGAGTCAGACGCGCTACCGTTGCGCCACGAGTTCTTAAAAAACAGGTTATTGCTTCCTTTGCATGGCCGTTGACGCATTCACCACAAAAATGGAGCCTATTTTTCTCAATAACCTCGAGAGGTACGGATGTCTGATTTTCTTGGAAACTTTTCGTGCCTTTCGCTTTTTCCATCCTTCGATAGCTCAGCTGGTAGAGCGGAGGACTGTAGATGAGTTGTTGGGTATCCTTAGGTCGCTGGTTCAATTCCGGCTCGAAGGAGTGTGATTTTAAATTCAGATCAAATATTTTCACATTTCCTTTAGACTTCGTATTGGCAGTTAAAAAAAATAAAATGGGTCAATATTCAAATATATCACTTTACAGAGTGGAAGGAGTGTTTGTCATATTAGAGGCTTCTTTTTTACAAGCTTCAATAATTATGAAAACAAAGCTGGATGAAAACACTTGACATTGGACTTCATACTTTTAATGTAAATAAGAGACGGCTTGACCCCGACGTGATTTGAACACGCAACCTTCTGATCTGGAGTCAGACGCGCTACCGTTGCGCCACAAGGTCTTAAAAAACAGGTAATTGCTTCCTTTGCATGGCCGTTGACGCATTCACCACAAAAATGGAGCCTATTGTTTTCAATAACCTCGAGAGGTACGGATGTCTGATTTTCTTGGAAACTTTTCGTGCCTTACGCTTTTTCCATCCTTCGATGGCGGTACCTGACAACCACAAGTCTGTAAAATTAATCCAATAGTATGCCGACTTCTATCTTTTAAAAACCAATCACGTTATGACCTCTATCTTTTGAAAACCAATCACGTTACGACCTCTATCTTTTGAAAACCAATCACGTTACGACTTCTATCTTTTAAAAACCAATCACGTTACGACTTCTATCTTTTATAATTCAATCACGTTGCGATCTCTATTTTTCCGCGTCCAATGAAATGGCAAGGTCTATTTCTCATACACCAATCACGCACGTCCTCGCCAATTGCATGTAATCTCCGCTCAGGTAACGTTAAATTATTTACATTCCGCTCATGTATGTTATTTATATCTTGATATGAATGAAATGGTTTAGGATTTTTGTTCTTTAGGAATAGCAAGATTGGCCATGTAAATTAGCCTATGATTACCGCTTGATACTACGTAACGTCAACTGTCACTGATGTGTAAATACTATTACGACCGGAGCTAACGTAACTGTAAATATGTCGAATTTAACCGATTAACAAGTTTTCTCAATGAAAAAAAAAATGCTTTTTATTGAATTGTAATAAGGTTCCACAGCTTTTTCCAAATGCGGCATTTGAACACACAAAATAAATTTGGAAAATGTTAATGTTTTGTTTAACTTTTACACGTATGTTATATGTTTGTACATATGTTATGACCAGTCAAAAGAAGTGAATGGATAAGTTTATACATTCAGGTTCATGCCCTTATCACATGGACACAGTTGAAAGACCACAATATGTTTAATCTGAGTATTTGTTTTAGTCAAATTAATCCATAATGCTATATATTTATTTATTTATTTATACTCATAAACGTGTTGTATGAGCCTAGGTCATTGAGACATACAGCCATAATAGAAAGATCTATCACAACTTGTTAAGACTCTATGTAATTGTTCTTATACTTTTATTCTTGTTATAATCTTATTATATGTATTTTTTTATATTTGTACAAACATACACACATACATACAAACATATATATATATATATATATATATATATATATATATATATATATATATATATATATATATATATATATATATATAAATGTTATATAATTGTTTTGACATTATATATATGACTGAATTGTGCAATTGAAATGTTTCCTCTTGGCATGAATATAGCCCCTGCTGCTGACATGGCATTAAATAATAAATAAATAAATCACAACATGTTATATGTAAGATAATATGTGTATTATAATGAACTTATAATCTGCTATAATATGGCGGTCGTTCTGGACCAGGAACACAACTAGCTATCATGAAATGAACACAACAGGAGGGTAAATGCTACAGGCTACAATGGCAGTTAGTGTAACGTGTTATGTAGTGTTTCAGGCAACGACATGGCTTCAGCTAAGTTTCACAAAGGCATGAGTAATGCTGAATGGCTTGCGCGTCTGGAGAGTTTTGCCCAAACAGGAGTTTGGCCATCTACACAGGGGAATAGACCTTCTCCCCGACAAAAAAGATGGCATGAGATGTATCAGAAGGTAAGTTATGCAGCTAGATTCATGGGCAAACTAACAAACTTTTTTGACAATACATTGTGGTATTTTTATTTATGTGTATGGTTAAGTAATTACATGTAAATACAATGTTATATTGATATAATTATGATGACTTATTGCTGTTTTGAGATCCAGTGTCAGAGGTATAATTCATGTTCACAGATAGAAAAGTGCCCTCTGCAAATGAGGGGACAGACCACTCTTCTGAAGGAAGCTCAGACATGTATTTGTGGCTTTCACAAGGTAACTTAAATTAGCCTGGTTCAAGTTGCATAAATAGATAGATGTGTTTGCAACATCAATGTGTCTTTATATCTAAAATCACATTAGGAAGACTGTTTTGTACTTTATGCATGTGTCACAGGTTCATCCACCAGTCACAGGGGAAGCATCACAGAGCACCCCGGCCCAAAGCACACCCTCTGTCAGCGATGTGTCATGTCCTGCAAAGAGACCTAAACTGACATTGTCAATGGTAAGCAGACCACACTATTGCATGCATCACTGCAGATACTGAAACATCTCAACCTTTAACTATAGTGTTAGGGTTTTGTTATCACTAACCATGACAAATCTTTTTAGTTTGAAAAGTCAAGGTTTGGAGGCTCACATGTGGCAGCAGCAAAACCTAATTTGAGCACCCAGAGGAAAACCTCTCAGGTTAATATTAAAAGACATCAAGACTTTTATAATGTCATCATGACTTTATCACTATGTAATTTTAATGTATTAAAAACATGGCAATCCCCTTAATAAATTATTCATAATGTTTGACTCCACAGATGTTAGAGCACTCCAGTTCAGCTACAGTTTCATGTCCACCCTCTGATCCTCATCCTCCTCCATCCCCCAAACCTCATCAGCCCGTCATCCAGTCCTCCTCTTCCTTCTTCCTTCCTCCACCTCAGAGTTCACAACGCATCAAAAAAACAGCAACGCCATCAACTGTTTCTGAGAATACTGTTGTGAGGAGCCCAGTAAGATCTCATTCAAAATATATACATGTCTTCATCATTTAATGCTCTCTTAGCTTTTATTTAAACCAGTGTTTTTTATAATATCAGCAGGTCTCATCTCAGCCAGAAGATCTCCCCCTTCTGTGGCCACAGACAATGCCACAGCAAGACCAGAAGTGGGTGTCAGAAGCACTTTTTAGGGTTGGTGCAAAGGGAAAGCTGGAGCTGCGTGAAAACCTACAGTTGTGGTATCACCCCCCACCACCAGCCCTGTTGTACCACCAAGCTCCAACACCTGATAGGTTTTTTTCACAGCGTCTCTTGCTCTGGATGCCATATAAGCTGTGGAAGGTGCGGCTCCAGTGTACTAACCCTGCCTGTGCCAGGCAACAGCTGTGTGGTGGTGGACTGCACAGGAGGGTACGACAGGTGTTAGACATTGACAGATACTACAACCTGGTGACAGAGACCCTGATCTGCACCAGGTGTAGAACCAGCTATCTGTCCTGGAGTCAAGCTGTGCTGCAGCAGTTGGACCTGGCCCATCGATCTGAATTCAGGGTCATCCTCACACGCAAGTAATTATTTTGCAGTCATTTTCACTTATGTGCTACCCTTTCTGATAAATATTTCCTACAATAATTAGATACCTTATAATAAGATACTTAAATGAATGCTTTTTTCCAAGGTATGCCTGTGACATTCGGGTTCTTCGCTTGCTGCGTGAGAGGGGCATGGGGAATGGTCCAGTGAGGATCATCGGCCAGCTGAGAGAGAACCACAGTGAGGAGTGGTTGAAACGTGCGCTTCGGTACACATCAGAGTGTGTGGCCTTTTTTGATAATCGTGGCCTGCATCCGCTGCACTTCCAGGAGCCACCACCACTTGCTTCAGTACCCAGCTACAAATGGCTCCTCACTGTATATAGTCAGGACATTCTCAACAGGCTCGATCACATAAAGGCCAGCATAACATCCACGTATGGATCAATCTTAAAAATGGATTCAACTAAGAAGGTCAGATAAGCTGCTTAATTGACTGTACCCTTATCTATAATGTATTGTTAGACCAAG
Organism: Carassius auratus; assembly: GCF_003368295.1. Taxonomy (NCBI): domain Eukaryota; kingdom Metazoa; phylum Chordata; class Actinopteri; order Cypriniformes; family Cyprinidae; genus Carassius; species Carassius auratus. Next base: position 24,161,610 of record NC_039260.1, read on the forward strand.
AGAGCTTTATTTTTTTCAGTGTAACTGATTTGGATGCATGTTGTATTATTTGCTATGCTTATTGTTTCTTTCAGATCACCAAGAAGTTGAGTGGGCCTGCGAAAGGCACAGCACAGTGGCTTACCTCAGTGGGCAATGAGATAGGTCAGGTGCTGATGAGTGTCCTGACTGCGAATGAAGGGGCTGGGTTAGACCTCATGGCTGCAGGGCTCATGGAGCGATACCGGAGTGCTGGTGTTGATCCTCCCACTATCATTTATGTGGACTGTGATTGTTGCAAGAAAGTGGGAGAGACTAAATTGAAGAGGCGGTTCAGCGGCTGGCCAGATGTCATCGTCCGCCTAGACATTTGGCATTTTATGCGACGTCTGGCAGTAGGGTGCACCACTGACGCCCACCAGTTGTACCCTACTTTTATGGCAAGGCTGTCATCCTGCATTTTTGAGTGGGATGCAGGGGATCTCACTCTGCTGAGACAGGCCAAAAGGGAGCAACTCATCCAACAGGGCTGGCCTACTCTGTCGGAGGCAGAACTGGACCATCATTTAACTAAAGCTGAGCTGCTCCAGCACTGCAGGAGGAGAACACGGGGAGAAGAAACCACTTTCCGCCTCCTTGATATGCTCATCAGAGAGCTCATGGGTGGCAAGGGGAATGATGCTCTTGGTGTTCCTCTACTTGACAGTGTGAGAATGCAGCACATCTGGAATGTCCAGAGGCGGCACATCACCTGTATCCAAGACCCTCCAAATGTGCCGCTCTATACTGAAACTGGAACTACAAGCAAGGGTGGGGTGGTTCTAAAAACTTATCGTTGTGCCAGAGGCTCCACATCCCTGGAATCATTTCACTGCCACCTAAACAGATTTATTCCAGGTTTGTCATGTCAGAATATACCACATTTTGCCACTAATTCCTGTTTATCAAGATATTTGCAGATTAAATTTTATGTTTTGCATTTTCTCAAAGCAATATTTGGCTTTCTATTTCTTTTTCTAGGGAACAGCGCAAACAGCCTGAACTTCCAGATTTATCTCCTGGAAGGTTTATTACGCTGGAATCAGGACCGGGCTGAAGCTGCTGTTGCAGATGGAGGTTCAACTCTGCGCTCTTACACAGGGGAGCTGGTTTACTCTGTCAATGAGAACTACAATAAGTTGTATGGCAGGAAATTGGTCCCTAGCTTCACTCCACCTGCAGTATACACAGGTAAAAATATTTTGATAAATGCAGCTCATGATGTAGCATGTTTTTGGTAAAATTACAAGTGCTTTTGGACAATAATAATGTAATTTTGACATATCAGAGAAAAATTATACTACCAGAATATTTATACATTATTCTGTGTTCTAGGTTTCAGGGCAGAAAATAAAATACATAGTAGAATATAGAGTAATCCTGTCTTTTTATGATACCCTCTGAATTAGATATATATTGTTCATACAGAAGTGGACAACAAAATATTTACTGCATTTCTAAATAAACCTTTCTGCATAATTTCCATTAAAAATGTTTCCTGTTACAAATATTTCCTCAGGGGAGCTCATTGGAGTACAGTACTTGTTGAGGCAGAATAGTCAGCCCCTGGAGGACATGTGCCCTACCTCTGATAGGACCTCTCAATTGCTGGAGGAGATAGATGTGGAGGAGCAAGTGGAAAAGGATGAGGGTTTCATTGATTTCTTTGGAGAGGAAGCCACAGTGGCAAATCTTGTGGCATCAGATGACTTAGTCCTTTCAGGTCCACCAGTTCTACCAGCTGCACCAGTTCCCAGTGTCCAGGCTCCTACAGCTGCACCACTGCCCAGTGTCAAAATTCCACCACTGCCCATTGTCCAGACTCCACCACTGCCCAGTGTCCAGACTCCACCATTGCCCAGTGTCCAGACTCCACCACTGCCCAGTGTCCAGACTCCACCATTGCCCAGTGTCCAGACTCCACCATTGCCCAGTGTCCAAACTCCACCACTGCCCAGTGTCCAGACTCCACCACTGCCCAGTGTCCAGGCTCCACCACTGCTCAGAGTCCGTGCTCCTTCAACTGCACCAGTGCCCAGTGTAGCTGCATCACTGCTCAGTGTCCAGGCTCCACCATTGTTCAGAGTCCGGGCTCCTTCAGCTGCACCAGTGCCCAGTGTCCAGGCTCCACCACTGCTCAGAGTCCGGGCTCCTTCAGCTGCACCAGTGCCCAGTGTAGCTGCACCACTGCCCAGTGTCCAGACTCCACCACTGCTCAAAGTCCGGGCTCCTTCAGCTGCACCAGTGCCCAGTGTAGCTGCACCACTGCCCAGTGTCCAGACTCCACCACTGCCCAGTGTCCAGGCTCCACCACTGCTCAGAGTCCGAGCTCCTTCAGCTGCACCAGTGCCCAGTGTAGCTGCACCACTGCCCAGTGTCCAGACTCCACCACTGCCCAGTGTCCAGGCTCCACCACTGCTCAGAGTCCGGGCTCCTTCAGCTGCACCAGTGCCCAGTGTAGCTGCATCACTGCTCAGTGTCCAGGCTCCACCACTGCCCAGTGTCCAGGCTCCACCACTGCTCAGAGTCCGGGCTCCTTCAGCTGCACCAGTGCCCAGTGTAGCTGCATCACTGCTCAGTGTCCAGGCTCCACCACTGCTCAGAGTCCGGGCTCCTTCAGCTGCACCAGTACCCAGTGTCCAGGATCCTTTAGATACACCAGTGCCCTCAGCAATGGTAAAATTTCCTTTTCTATACGAATTGTCACTCATTTAGTTATCTGCCATTAAGCAGTAAACTTACTTAACAGCATGTAAATACCTAACCAACAGTTATATATTTCCAGGCTGTTGACGAACACTGCATTCCTGGAATGGACCGGGTGGATGCGTTGGCAGAGTGTCTGGTGGAGATGCGCACACAGACAAGCCTCACACTTACCAACCAACAAGTTGCGACCATTGTGGGTCTGTGGCAGAACCTGGACAAATTTGATAAAGACAGGGTGGTGTATGCTGCTTGTCATCAAGACAGGCTACTTACAGGACGTTTTAGGTCCCCAAAAAAGAAAGCTGTCTTCACTCCTGGTGTCGACAGCACAAAAAGGTGTGTTTTGGGTTCTAGCGGCTCTCCAGCACAGTGGCCTAATTGCTGTCGCCTTGTTGAAATGATTTTCATAAGGTTATGTAACATCCACCGAAGCCCCAAGAAACAGCGGACAGAATCTCTGTCTAGATGGGATCTCATTCTTCGTGATTACAGAAAAATTCGGCAGCTAATCCTGAGCAATGGAACGGTGATGAATGACACAACCCTTCAGCTAGTTGAGGTAAATCAGAGGACCCTTACGACATGGCACAATAACCGTTTAAAGGGTCAGGAGGTCTCCTTGCTGTTGCAAGGGCTGGACCTTCCGGAGGCACGTCCAGTGGCTTTGGATGTTTTGCCTCCAGCACGAGTACAGCCTGTTGTGCCTCCACAATATAGCCACCAGTTGCATACCTACCAGATGCCACCAGACACAGCTGGACAGGCAAAGACAAAGTTTAGAAAGATTGCGCCCTCAGCTACCTGTACATCTGCCACAGCAACTTCAATCTGGCCATCAGCCGTACACCCTCAGCGTTCAGCCACGTCCAGCCAGCTAAGGACAATTTGTCCCAGGCCGACAGCACCACACCCATTGGTTCCTGACACACCCACTGCCCCTGTTGTGTCTCAGATGTTTCTGGTGCCCTGCCCAGCCCCATTTTCCACCATTAACCCTGGAGCAATTTCCTCTGAGCCACCTGCAAATGACACAGCCACTCCAACCAAACGATCGTACAATCGCACTGTAAAAGCAAATTCGTGCAGAAAGTGTGGCCAATTTCGTACTCAAGAAACTGGCCATAGCCAGTACAAAGGCAAAATATATTGCCCTAATAAAGAAACAATTACGAAGGAGCAGTGGTTACAGATTATGAGAAGATAACTCATTTATTTATGTGTGATACATTCATTTTGTTCTCTTGGTTGGATCTGTTCTGTTTTTTATCTTCCAGCCATATTTAATGTTAAAGAGTTATACTGTGCACTTTTTTTTATCTTGTATTATTATTATTATTATTATTATTATTATTATTATTATTATAAACATGTGGGTATGTATGTGAATACACTATAATACATATGGAAATATATATACATATTAAATAAAGTTAAACTATTATTATTATTATTATAGAAAGGTTTATGTGTAGAGGAAGCAGTATAAAGTAAAATACCAAAATGTGTAGATTTTGATGTATATATTTATATATTTTTTTGTACTTATTTTATATAGCGTGTGCACTTAAAATTCTTAATTTTATATTGAATTTAGTACTTTTCCTACATTTTTTTAAATATGTATATAGTTAATAAATATATTTCTCTTTGACTGGTGTGTTGTATTTATTTGTTTTATTGAATGTAATGACATTCAGTTTACAGTTAAATTCAGTGTCACGTGTAGCTTTGCAGTAAGTAATATGATACAATAAAGTGTGAATGCCGTAATAAGGAGGTTATTTTGTCCCTCCTGCCACAGGAAATGATTGCCTTAATAAATGCACTTTGACTAATGATAATGATAATGAGAATAAAATAAAAATCAATCTTAGAAACGAAAGAATTATTAAATCAAAAACATTACTGTCAAAATCAATCTTAGAAACGAAACAATAATTAAATTCAAATACATTACTTTTCAAATCAAACTTGGACACGAAACAATCGATTTACGATTTTTAACAAATACACGCATAACTTTATGTGACAGCGTGGATTCGAACCTACGATTTCCTGAATTTCTCGCGCTTCTCTTCCTCCCTCTCCCCTCTTCCCCCCCTTCTTATACAGACAATTGTTCCCCAGCTTTGGCGGAGCTGGTAGAGCGGAGGACTGTAGATGAGTTGTTGGGTATCCTTAGGTCGCTGGTTCAATTCCCGCTCGAAGGAGTGTGATTTTAAATTCAGATCAAATATTTTCACATTTCCTTTAGACTTCATATTGGCAGTTAAAAAAAGCCAATGGGTCAAGATCCAAATATATCACTTTACAGAGTGGAAGGAGTGTTTGTCATATTAGAGGCTTCTTTTTTACAAGCTTCAATAATTATGAAAACAAAGCTGGATGAAAACACTTGACGTTGGACTTCATACTTTTAATGTAAAGAAGAGACAGCTTGACCCCGACGTGATTTGAACACGCAACCTTCTGATCTGGAGTCAGACGTGCTACCATTGCGCCACGAGGTCTTAAAAAACAGGTTATTGCTTCCTTTGCATGGTCGTTGACGCATTCACCACAAAAAGGAGCCTATTTTTCCCAATAACCTCGAGAAGTACGGATGTCTGAATTTCTTGACACCTTCTGGTGCCTTATGCGTTACATCCTTCGATAGCTCAGCTGGTAGAGTGGAGGACTGTAGATGAGTTGTTGGGTATCCTTAGGTCACTGGTTCAATTCCGGCTCGAAGGAGTGTGATTTTAAATTCAGATCAAATATTTTCACATTTCCTTTAGACTTCGTATTGGCAGATAAAAAAAGCCAATGGGTCAAGATCCAAATATATCACCTTACAGAGTGGAAAGAGCGTTTGTCATATTAGAGGCTTCTTTTTTACACGCTTCAATAATTATGAAAACACTTGACGTTGGACTTCATACGTTTAATGTAAAGAAGAGACGGCTTGACCCCGACGTGATTTGAACACGCAACCTTCTGATCTGGAGTCAGACGCACTACCGTTGCGCCACGAGGTCTTAAAAAACATATTATTGCTTCCTTTGCATGGCCGTTGATGCATTCACCCCAATAAGGAGCCTACTTTTCCCAATAACCTCAAGAGGTACGGATGTCTGATTTTCTTGGAAACTTTTCGTGCCTTACAATTTTCCATCCTTCGATAGCTCAGCTGGTAGAGCGAAGGACTGTAGATGAGTTGTTGGGTATCCTTAGGTCGCTGGTTCAATTCCGGCTCGAAGGAGTGTGATTTTAAATTCAGATCAAATATTTTCACATTTCCTTTAGACTTCGTATTGGCAGTTCAAAAAAGCCAATGGGTCAAGATCCAAATATATAACTTTACAGAGTGGAAGTAGTGTTTGTCATATTAGAGGCTTCTTTTTTACAGCTTCAATAATTATGAAAACGAAGCTGGATGAAAACGCTTGACGTTGGACTTCATACTTTTAATGTAAAGAAGAGATGGCTTGACCCCGACGTGATTTGAACACGCAACCTTCTGATCTGGAGTCAGACGCACTACCATTGCGCCACGAGGTCTTAAAAAACAGGTTGTTGCTTCCTTTGCATGGTCGTTGACGCATTCACCACAAAAATGAGCCTATTTTTCCCAATAACCTCGAGAGGTACGGATGTCTGAATTTCTTGACACCTTCTGGTGCCTTATGTGTTACATCCTTCGATAGCTCAGCTGGTAGAGCGGAGGACTGTAGATGAGTTGTTGGGTATCCTTAGGTCGCTGGTTCAATTCCGGCTCGAAGGAGTGTGATTTTAAATTCAGATCAAATATTTTCACATTTCCTTTAGACTTCGTATTGGCAGTTAAAAAAAGCCAATGGGTCAAGATTCAAATATATCACTTTACAGAGTGGAAGGAGTGTTTGTCATATTAGAGGCTTCTTTTTTACAAGCTTCAATAATTATGAAAACAAAGCTGGATGAAAACACTTGACGTTGGACTTCATACTTTTAATGTAAAGAAGAGATGGCTTGACCCCGACGTGATTTGAAAACGCAACCTTCTGATCTGGAGTCAGACGCGCTACCATTGCGCCACGAAGTCTTAAAAAACAGGTTATTGCTTCCTTTCCATGGCTGTTGACGCATTCACCACAAAAAGGAGCCTATTTTTCCTAATAACCTCGAGAGGTACGGATGTCTGAATTTCTTGACACCTTCTGGTGCCTTATGCGTTACATCCTTCGATAGCTCAGCTGGTAGAGCGGAGGACTGTAGATGTGTTGTTGGGTATCCTTAGGTCGCTGGTTCGATTGCGGCTCCAAGTAGTGTGATTTTAAATTCAGAGCAAATATTTTCACATTTCCTATAGACATCGTATTGGCAGTTAAAAAAGCCAATGGGTCAAGATCCAAATATATCACCTTACAGAGTGGAAAGAGCGTTTGTCATATTAGAGGCTTCTTTTTTACACGCTTCAATATTTATGAAAACACTTGAATTGGACTTCATACGTTTAATGTAAAGAAGAGATGGGTTGACCCCGACGTGATTTGAACACGCAACCTTCTGATCTGGAGTCAGACGCGCTACCATTGCGCCACGAGGTCTTAAAAAACAGGTTATTGCTTCCTTTGCATGGCCGTTGACGCATTCACCACAAAAAGGAGCCTATTTTTCCCAATAACCTCAAGAGGTACGGACGTCTGAATTTCTTGACACCTTCTGGTGCCTTATGATGAAAACGCTTGACTTTGGACTTCATACTTTTAATGTAAAGAAGAGACGGCTTGACCCCGACGTGATTTGAACACGCAACCTTCTGATCTGGAGTCAGACGCGCTACCATTGCGCCACGAGGTCTTAAAAAACAGGTTATTGCTTCCTTTGCATGGCCGTTGACGCATTCACCACAAAAATGGAGCCTATTTTTCTCAATAACCTCGAGAGGTACGGATGTCTGATTTTCTTGGAAACTTTTCGTGCCTTACGCTTTTTCCATCCTTCGATAGCTCAGCTGGTAGAGTGGAGGACTGTAGATGAGTTGTTGGGTATCCTTAGGTCGCTGGTTCAATTCCGGCTCGAAGGAGTGTGATTTTAAATTCAGATCAAATATTTTCACATTTCCTTTAGACTTCATATTGGCAGTTAAAAAAAGCCAATGGGTCAAGATCCAAATATATCACTTTACAGAGTGGAAGGAGTGTTTGTCATATTAGAGGCTTCTTTTTTACAAGCTTCAATAATTATGAAAACAAAGCTGGATGAAAACACTTGACGTTGGACTTCATACTTTTAATGTAAAGAAGAGATGGCTTGACCCCGACGTGATTTGAACACGCAACCTTCTGATCTGGAGTCAGACGTGCTACCATTGCGCCACGAAGTCTTAAAACACAGGTTATTGCTTCCTTTGCATGGCTGTTGACGCATTCACCACAAAAAGGAGCCTATTTTTCCCAATAACCTCGAGAGGTACGGATGTCTGAATTTCTTGACACCTTCTGGTGCCTTATGCGTTACATCCTTCGATAGCTCAGCTGGTAGAGCGGAGGACTGTAGATGAGTTGTTGGGTATCCTTAGGTCGCTGGTTCGATTGCGGCTCCAAGGAGTGTGATTTTAAATTCAGAGCAAATATTTTCACATTTCCTATAGACCTCGTATTGGCAGTTAAAAAAGCCAATGGGTCAAGATCCAAATATATCACCTTACAGAGTGGAAAGAGCGTTTGTCATATTAGAGGCTTCTTTTTTACATGTTTCAATATTCATGAAAACACTTGAATTGAACTTCATACGTTTAATGTAAAGAAGAGATGGGTTGACCCCGACGTGATTTGAACACGCAACCTTCTGATCTGGAGTCAGACGCGCTACCGTTGGGCCACGAGGTCTTAAAAAACAGGTTATTGCTTCCTTTGCATGGCCGTTGACGCATTCACCACAAAAAGGAGCCTATTTTTCCCAATAACCTCGAGAGGTACGGACGTCTGAATTTCTTGACACCTTCTGGTGCCTTATGATGAAAACGCTTGATTTTGGACTTCATACTTTTAATGTAAAGAAGAGATGGCTTGTCCCCGACGTGATTTGAAAACGCAACCTTCTGATCTGGAGTAAGACGCGCTACCGTTGCGCCACAAGGTCTTAAAAAACAGGTTATTGCTTCCTTTCCATGGCCGTTGATGCATTCACCCCAATAAGGAGCCTATTTTTCCCAATAACCTCGAGAGGTACGTATGTCTGAATTTCTTGACACCATCTGGTGCCTTATGCGTTACATCCTTCGATAGCTCAGCTGGTAGAGCGGACGACTGTAGATGAGTTGTTGGGTATCCTTAGGTGGCTGGTTCAATTCCGGCTCGAAGAAGTGTGATTTTAAATTCAGATCAAATATTTTCACATTTCCTTTAGACTTCATATTGGCAGTTAAAAAAAGCCAATGGGTCAAGATCCAAATATATCACTTTACAGAGTGGAAGGGGTGTTTGTCATATTAGAGGCTTCTTTTTTACAAGCTTCAATAATTATGAAAACAAAGCTGGATGAAAACACTTGACGTTGGACTTCATACTTTTAATGTAAAGAAGAGACGGCTTGACCCCGACGTGATTTGAACACGCAACCTTCTGATCTGGAGTCAGACGCGCTACCATTGCGCCACGAGGTCTTAAAAAACAGGTTGTTGCTTCCTTTGCATGGTCGTTGACGCATTCACCATAAAAAATGAGCCTATTTTTCCCAATAACCTCGAGAGGTACGGATGTCTGAATTTCTTGACACCTTCTGGTGCCTTATGCGTTACATCCTTTGATAGATCAGCTGGTAGAGCGGAGGACTGTAGATGAGTTGTTGGGTATCCTTAGGTCGCTGGTTCGATTGCGCCTCCAAGGAGTGTGATTTTAAATTCAGAGCAAATATTTTCACATTTCCTATAGACCTCGTATTGGCAGTTAAAAAAAGCCAATGGGTCAAGATCCAAATATATCACCTTACAGAGTGGAAAGAGCGTTTGTCATATTAGAGGCTTCTTTTTTACAAGCTTCAATAATTATGAAAACACTTGACGTTGGACTTCATACTTTTAATTTAAAGAAGAGACGGCTTGACCCCGACGTGATTTGAACACGCAACCTTCTGATCTGGAGTCAGACGCGCTCCGTTGCGCCACGAGGTCTTAAAAAACAGGTTATTGCTTCCTTTGCATGGCCGTTGACGCATTCACCACAAAAAGGAGCCTATTTTTCCCAATAACCTCGAGAGGTACGGATGTCTGAATTTCTTGACACCTTCTGGTGCCTTATGCCGTTACATCCTTTGATAGATCAGCTGGTAGAGCGGAGGACTGTAGATGAGTTGTTGGGTATCCTTAGGTCGCTGGTTCGATTGCGCCTCCAAGGAGTGTGATTTTAAATTCAGAGCAATATTTTCACATTTCCTTTAGACCTCGTATTGGCAGTTAAAAAAGCCAATGGGTCAAGATCCAAATATCATCACCTTACAGAGTGGAAAGAGCGTTTGTCATATTAGAGGCTTCTTTTTACAAGCTTCAATAATTATGAAAACACCTTGACGTTGGACTTCATACTTTTAATTTAAAGAAGAGACGGCTTGACCCCGACGTGATTTGAACACGCAACCTTCTGATCTGGAGTCAGACGCGCTACCGTTGCGCCACGAGGTCTTAAAAAACATATTATTGCTTCCTTTGCATGGCCATTGATGCATTCACCCCCAATAAGGAGCCTACTTTGCCCAATAAGCTCAAGAGGTACGGATGTCTGATTTTCTTGGAAACTTTTCGTGCCTTACGCTTTTTCCATCCTTCGATAGCTCAGCTGGTAGAGCGGAGGACTGTAGATGAGTTGTTGGAGTATCCTTAGCCCTGGTTCAATTCCGGCTCGAAGGAGTGTGATTTTGAATTCAGATCAAATATTTTCACATTTCCTTTAGACTTTGTATTGGCAGTTAAAAAAAGCCAATGGGTCAAGATCCAAATATATCACTTTACAGAGTGGAAGGAGTGTTTGTCATATTAGAGGCTTCTTTTTTACAAGCTTCAATAATTATGAAAACAAAGCTGATGAAAACACTTGACGTTGGACTTCATACTTTTAATGTAAAGAAGAGACGGCTTGACCCCCAACGTGATTTGAACACGCACCTTCTGATCTGGAGTCAGACGCGCTACCGTTGCGCCACGAGGTCTTAAAAAACAGGTTATTGCTTCCTTTGCATCGCCGTTGACGCATTCACCACAAAAATGGAGCCTATTTTCTTCAATCAACCTCGAAGAGGTAACGGATGTCTGGATTTTCTTGGAAACTTTTCGTGCCTTATGCTTTTCCGTCCTTCCGATAGCTCAGCTGGTAGCGGAGGACTGTAGATGAGGTTGTTGGGTATCCCTTAGGTCGCTGGTTCAATTGCGCCTCCAAGGAGTGTGATTTTTAAATTCAGAGCAAATTTATTTTCACATTTCGCTTTAGACCTCGTATTGGGCAGTTAAAAAAAAATGGAGCCCTATTTTCCCTCAAATACCTCGAGAGGTACGGCATGTCTGATTTCTTGGAAACTTTTCGTGCCTTATGCTTTTCCGTCCTTCGATAGCTCAGCTGGTAGAGCGGAGGACTTTAGATGAGTTGTTGGGTATCCTTAGGTCGCTGGTTCAATTGCGCCTCCAAGGAGTGTGATTTTAAATTCAGAGCAAATATTTTTCACATTTCCTTTAGACCTCGTATTGGCAGTTAAAAAAACCAATGGTCAAGATCCAAATATATCACCTTACAGAGTGGAAGGAGCGTTTGTCATATTAGAGGCTTCTTTTTTACACGCTTCAAATAATTATGAAAAACACTTGACGTTGGACTTCATACTTTAATGTAAAGAGAGACAGCTTGACCCCGACGTGATTTGAACACGCAAACCTTCTGATCTGGAGTCAGACGCGCTACCGTTGCGCCACGAGGTCTTAAAAAACAGGTTTATTGCTTCCTTTGCATGGCCGTTTGACGCATTCACCACAAAAATGGAGCCTATTGTTTTCAATAACCTCGAAGGTACGGATGTCTGATTTTCTTGGAAACTTTTCGTGCCTTACGCTTTTTCCATCCTTCGATAGCTCAGCTGGTTAGAGCGGAGGACTGTAGATGAGTTGTTGGGTATCCTTAGGTCGCTGGTTCAATTCCGGCTCGAAGGAGTGTGATTTTAAATTCAGAATCAAATATTTTCACATTTCCTTTAGACTTCATATTGGCAGTTAAAAAAAGCCAATGGGTCAAGATCCAAATATATCAACTTTACAGAGTGGAAGGAGTGTTTGTCATATTAGAGGCTTCTTTTTTACAAGCTTCAATAATTATGAAAACAAGCTGGATGAAAACACTTGACGTTGGACTTCTTACTTTTAATGTAAAGAAGAGATGGCTTGACCCCGACGTGATTTGAACAACGCAACCTTCTGATCTGGAGTTAAGAAGCGCTACCATTGCGCCACGAGGTCTTTAAAAAACAGGTTATTGCTTCCTTTGCATGGCTGTTGACGCATTCACCACAAAAAGGAGCCTATTTTTCCCAATAACCTCGAGAGGTACGATGTCTGAATTTCTTGACACCTTCTGGTGCCTTATGCGTTACATCCTTCGATAGCTCAGCTGGTAGAGCGGAGGACTGTAGATAAGTTGTTGGGTATCTTAGGTCGCTGGTTCGATTGCGGCTCCAAGGAGTGTGATTTTAAATTCAGAGCAAATATTTTCACATTTCCTTTAGACCTCGTATTGGCAGTTAAAAAAGCCAATGGGTCAAGATCCAAATATATCACCTTACAGAGTGGAAGGAGCGTTTGTCATATTAGAGGCTTCTTTTTTACACGCTTCAATAATTATGAAAACACTTGACGTTGGACTTCATACTTTTAATGTAAAGAAGAGACGGCTTGACCCCGACGTGATTTGAACACGCAACCTTCTGATCTGGAGTCAGACGCGCTACCGTTGCGCCACGAGGTCTTAAAAAACAGGTTATTGCTTCCTTTGCATGGCCGTTGACGCATTCACCACAAAAATGGAGCCTATTTTTCTCAATAACCTCGAGAGGTACGGATGTCTGATTTTCTTGGAAACTTTTCGTGCCTTGCGCTTTTTCCATCCTTCGATAGCTCAGCTGGTAGAGCGGAGGACTGTAGATGAGTTGTTGGGTATCCTTAGCCCTGGTTCAATTCCGGCTCGAAGGAGTGTGATTTTGAATTCAGATCAAATATTTTCACATTTCCTTTAGACTTTGTATTGGCAGTTAAAAAAAGCCAATGGGTCAAGATCCAAAATATATCACTTTACAGAGTGGAAGGAGTGTTTGTCATATTAGAGGCTTCTTTTTTACAAGCTTCAATAATTATGAAAACAAAGCTGGATGAAAACACATGACGTTGGACTTCATACTTTTAATGTAAAGAAGAGACGGCTTGACCCCAACGTGATTTGAACACGCAACCTTCTGATCTGGAGTCAGACGCGCTACCGTTGCGCCAACGAGGTCTTACAAAACAGGTTATTGCTTCCTTTGCATCGGCCGTTGACGCATTCACCACAAAAATGGAGCCTATTTTTCTCAATAACCTCGAGAGGTACGGATGTCTGATTTTTCTTGGAAACTTTTCGTGCCTTATGCTTTTTCCGTCCTTCGATAGCTCAGCTGGTAGAGCGGAGGACTGTAGATGAGTTGTTGGGTATCCTTAGGTCGCTGGTTCAATTCCGGCTCGAAGGAGTGTGATTTTAAATTCAGATCAAATATTTTCGAATTTCCTTTAGACTTCGTATTGGCAGTTAAAAAAGCCAATGGGTCAAGATCCAAATATATCACTTTACAGAGTGGAAGGAGTGTTTGTCATGTAGAGGCTTCTTTTTTACAAGCTTCAATAATTATGAAACAAAGCTGGATGAAAACACTTGACGTTGGACTTCATACTTTTTAATGTAAAGAAGAGATGGCTTGACCCCAACGTGATTGAACACGCAACCTTCTGATCTGGAGTCAGGACGCGCTACCGTTGCGTCACAAGGACTTAAAAAAGCAGGTTATTGCTTCCTTTGCCTGGCCGTTGATGCATCACCCCAATAAGGAGCCTACTGTTTCCAATAACCTCAAGAGGTACGGATGTCTGATTTTCTTGGAAACTTTTCGTGCCTTACGATTTTTCCATCCTTCTATAGCTCAGCTGGTAGAGCGGAGGACTGAAGATGAGTTCTTGGGTATCCTTAGGTCGCTGGTTCGATTGCGGCTCCAAGGAGTGTGATTTTTAAATTCAGAGCAAATATTTTCACATTTCCTTTAGACTTCGTTTGGCAGTTAAAAAAAGCCAATGGGTCAAGATCCAAATATATCACCTTTACAGAGTGGAAGGAGCGTTTGTCATATTAGAGGCTTCTTTTTACACGCTTCAATAATTATGAAAACACTTGAACGTTGGACTTCATACTTTTAATGTAAAGAAGAGACAGGCTTGACCCCGACGTGATTTGAACACGCACCTTCTGATCTGGAGTCAGACGCGCTACCGTTGCGCCACGAGGTCTTAAAAAAACAGGTTATTGCTTCCTTTGCATGGCCGTTGACGCATTCACCACAAAATGGAGCCTATTGTTTCCAATAACCTCGAGAGGTACGGATGTCTGATTTTCTTGGAAACTTTTCGTGCCTTACGCTTTTTCCATCCTTCGATAGCTCAGCTGGTAGAGCGGAGGACTGTAGATGAGTTGTTGGGTATCCTTAGGTCGCTGGTTCAATTCCGGCTCGAAGGAGTGTGATTTTTAAATTCAGATCAAATATTTTCACATTTCCTTTAGACTTCATATTGGCAGTTAAAAAAAGCCAATGGGTCAAAGATCCAAATATATCACTTTACAGAGTGGAAGGAGTGTTTGTCATATTAGAGGCTTCTTTTTTTACAAGCTTCAATAATTATGAAAACAAAGCTGATGAAAACACTTGACGTTGGACTTCATACTTTTAATGTAAAGAAGAGATGGCTTGACCCCGACGTGATTTGAACACGCAACCTTCTGATCTGGAGTCAGACGCGCTACCGTTGCGCCACGAGGTCTTAAAAAACAGGTTATTGCTTCCTTTAGCATGGCCGTTGACGCATTCACCACAAAAAGGAGCCTATTTTTCCCCAATAACCTCGAGAGGTACGGACGTCTGAATTTCTTGACACCTTCTGGTGCCTTATGATGAAAACGCTTGACTTTGGACTTCATACTTTTAATGTAAAGAAGAGATGGCTTGTCCCCGACGTGATTTGAAAACGCAACCTTCTGATCTGGAGTAAGACGCGCTAACGTTGCGCCCACAAGGTCTTAAAAAACAGGTTATTGCTTCCTTTCCATGGCCGTTGATGCATTCACCCCAATAAGGAGCCTATTTTTCCCAATAACCTCGAGAGGTACGTATGTCTGAATTTCTTGACACCATCTGGTGCCTTATGCGTTACATCCTTCGATAGCTCAGCTGTAGAGCGGAGGACTGTAGATGAGTTGTTGGGTATCCTTAGGTCGCTGGTTCAATTCCGGCTCGAAGGAGTGTGATTTTAAATTCAGATCAAATATTTTCACATTTCCTTTAGACTTCGTATTGGCAGTTAAAAAAAAGCCAATGGGTCAAGATCCAAATATATCACTTTACAGAGTGGAAGGAGTGTTTGTCATATTAGAGGCTTCTTTTTTACAAGCTTCAATAATTATGAAAACAAAGCTGGATGAAACACTTGACGTTGGACTTCATACTTTTAATGTAAAGAAGAGACGGCTTGACCCCGACGTGATTTGAACACGCAACCTTCTGATCTGGAGTCAGACGCGCTACCGTTGCGCCACGAGGTCTTAAAAAACAGGTTATTGCTTCCTTTGCATGGCCGTTGATGCATTCACCACAAAAAGGAGCCTATTTTTCCCAATAACCTCGAGAGGTACGGATGTCTGATTTTCTTGAAACTTTTCGGTGCCTTATGCTTTTCATCCTTCGATAGCTCAGCTGGTAGAGCGGAGGACTGTAGATGAGTTGTTGGGTTATCCTTAGGTCGCTGGTTCGATTGCGGCTCCAAGGAGTGTGATTTTAATTCAGAGCAAATATTTTCACATTTCCTATAGACCTCGTATTGGCAGTTAAAAAAGCCAATCGGTCAAGATCCAAATATATCACCTTACAGAGTGGAAAGAGCGTTTGTCATATTAGAGGCTTCTTTTTTACATGCTTCAATATTTATAGAAAACACTTGAATTGGACTTCATACGTTTAATGTAAAGAAGAGATGGGTTGACCCCGACGTGATTTGAACACGCAACCTTCTGATCTGGAGTCAGACGCGCTACCGTTGCCGCCACGAGGTCTTAAAAACAGGTTATTGCTTCCTTTGCATGGCCGTTGACGCATTCACCACAAAAAGGAGCCTATTTTTCCCCAATAACCTCGAGAGGTACGGACGCTGAATTTCTTGACACCTTCTGGTACTTAGATGAAACGCTTGACTTGACTTCATACTTTTATGTAAAGAAGAGATGGCTTGTCCCCGACGTGATTTGAAAACGCAACTTCTGATCTGGAGTAAGACGCGCTACCGTTGCGCCACAAGGTCTTAAAAAACAGGTTATTGCTTCCTTTCCATGGCCGTTGATGGCATTCACCCCAATAAGGAGCCTATTTTTCCCAATAACCTCGAGAGGTACGTATGTCTGAATTTCTTGACACCATCTGGTGCCTTATGCGTTACATCCTTCGATAGCTCAGCTGGTAGAGCGGAGGACTGTAGATGAGTTGTTTGGGTATCCTTAGGTCGCTGGTTCAATTCTGGCTCGAAGGAGTGTGATTTTAAATTCAGATCAAAATATTTTCGAATTTCCTTTAGACTTCGTATTGGCAGTTAAAAAAAGCCAATGGGTCAAGATCCAAATATATCACTTTACAGAGTGGAAGGAGTGTTTGTCATGTTAGAGGCTTCTTTTTTACAAGCTTCAATAATTATGAAAACAAAGCTGGATGAAAACACTTGACGTTGGACTTCATACTTTTAATGTAAAGAAGAGATGGCTTGACCCCGACGTGATTTGAACACGCAACCTTCTGATCTGGAGTCAGACGCGCTACCCGTTGCGTCACGAAGGTCTTAAAAAGCAGGTTATTGCTTCCTTTGCATGGCCGTTGACGCATTCACCACAATAAGGAGCCTATTTTCCCAATAACCTCGAGAGGTACGGATGTCTGAATTTTCTTGAACCTTTCGTGCCTTATGCGTTTTCCATCCTTCGATAGCTCAGCTGGTAGAGCGGAAGGACTGAAGATGAGTTGTTGGGTATCCTTAGGTCGCTGGTTCGATTGCGGCTCCAAGGAGTGTGATTTTAAATTCAGAGCAAATATTTTCACATTTCCTTTAGACCTCGTATTGGCAGTTAAAAAAAGCCAATGGGTCAAGATCCAAATATATCACCTTACAGAGTGGAAGGAGCGTTTGTCATATTAGAGGCTTCTTTTTTACACGCTTCAATAATTATGAAAACACTTGACGTTGGACTTCATACTTTTAATGTAAAGAAGAGACAGCTTGACCCCGACGTGATTTGAACACGCAACCTTCTGATCTGGAGTCAGACGCGCTACCGTTGCGCCACGAGGTCTTAAAAAACAGGTTATTGCTTCCTTTGCATGGCCGTTGACGCATTCACCACAAAAATGGAGCCTATTTTTCCAATAACCTCGAGAGGTACGGATGTCTGATTTTCTTGGAAACTTTTCGTGCCTTACGCTTTTTCCATCCTTCGATAGCTCAGCTGGTAGAGCGGAGGACTGTAGATGAGTTGTTGGGTATCCTTAGGTCGCTGGTTCAATTCCGGCTCGAAGGAGTGTGATTTTAAATTCAGATCAAATATTTTCACATTTCCTTTAGACTTCATATTGGCAGTTAAAAAAAGCCAATGGGTCAAGATCCAAATATATCACTTTACAGAGTGGAAGGAGTGTTTGTCATATTAGAGGCTTCTTTTTTACAAGCTTCAATAATTATGAAAACAAAGCTGGATGAAAACACTTGACGTTGGACTTCATACTTTTAATGTAAAGAAGAGATGGCTTGACCCCAGACGTGATTTGAACACGCAACCTTCTGATCTGGAGTCAGACGCGCTACCATTGGCGCCACGAAGTCTTAAAAAACAGGTTATTGCTTCCTTTGCCATGGCTGTTGACGCATTCACCACAAAAAGGAGCCTACTTTTCCCAATAACCTCGAGAGGTACGGATGTCTGAATTTCTTGACACTTCTGGTGCCTTATGCGTTACATCCTTCGATAGCTCAGCTGGTAGAGCGGAGGACTGTAAGATGAGTTGTTGGGTATCCTTAGGTCGCTGGTTCGATTGCGGCTCCAAGGAGTGTGATTTTAAATTCAGAGCAAATATTTTCACATTTCCTATAGACCTCGTATTGGCAGTTAAAAAAGCCAATGGGTCAAGATCCAAATATATCACCTTACAGAGTGGAAAGAGCGTTTGTCATATTAGAGGCTTCTTTTTTACACGCTTCAATAATTATGAAAACACTTGACGTTGGACTTCATACTTTTAATGTAAAGAAGAGACGGCTTGACCCCGACGTGATTTGAACACGCAACCTTCTGATCTGGAGTCAGACGCGCTACCGTTGCGCCACGAGGTCTTAAAAAACAGGTTATTGCTTCCTTTGCATGGCCGTTGACGCATTCACCACAAAAAGGAGCCTATTTTTTCAATAACCTCGAGAGGTACGGATGTCTGATTTTCTTGGAAACTTTTCGTGCCTTACGCTTTTTCCATCCTTCGATAGCTCAGCTGGTAGAGCGGAGGACTGTAGATGAGTTGTTGGGTATCCTTAGGTCGCTGGTTCAATTCCGGCTCGAAGGAGTGTGATTTTAAATTCAGATCAAATATTTTCACATTTCCTTTAGACTTCGTATTGGCAGTTAAAAAAAGCCAATGGGTCAAGATCCAAATATATCACTTTACAGAGTGGAAGGAGTGTTTGTCATATTAGAGGCTTCTTTTTTACAAGCTTCAATAATTATGAAAACAAAGCTGGATGAAAACACTTGACGTTGGACTTCATACTTTTAATGTAAAGAAGAGACGGCTTGACCCCGACGTGATTTGAACACGCAACCTTCTGATCTGGAGTCAGACGCGCTACCATTGCGCCACGAGGTCTTAAAAAACAGGTTATTGCTTCCTTTGCATGGTCGTTGACGCATTCACCACAAAAAGGAGCCTATTTTTCCCAATAACCTCGAGAGGTACGGATGTCTGAATTTCTTGACACCTTTCTGTGCCTTATGCGTTTACATCCTTCGATAGCTCAGCTGGTAGAGCGGAGGACTGTAGATGAGTTGTTGGGTATCCTTAGGTCGCTGGTTCGATTGCCGGCTCAAGGAGTGTGATTTTAAATTCAGAGCAAATATTTTCACATTTCCTTTAGACTTCGTATTGGCAGTTAAAAAAAGCCAATGGGTCAAGATCCAAATATATCACCTTACAGAGTGGAAGGAGCGTTTGTCATATTAGAGGCTTCTTTTTTACACGCTTCAATAATTATGAAAACACTTGACGTTGGACTTCATACTTTTAATGTAAAGAAGAGACAGGCTTGACCCCGACGTGATTTGAACACGCAACCTTCTGATCTGGAGTCAGAACGCGCTACCGTTGCGCCACGGAGGTCTTAAAAAACAGGTTATTGCTTCCTTTGCATGGCCGTTGACGCATTCACCAAAAAATGGAGCCTATTGTTTTCCAATAACCTCGAGAGGTACGGATGTCTGATTTTCTTGAAACTTTTCGTGCCTTACGCTTTTCATCCTTCGATAGCTCAGCTGGTAGAGCGGAGGACTGTAGATGAGTTGTTGGGTATCCTTAGGTCGCTGGTTCAATTCCGGCTCGAAGGAGTGTGATTTTAAATTCAGATCAAATATTTTCACATTTCCTTTAGACTCATATTGGCAGTTTAAAAAAGCCAATGGGTCAAGATCCAAATATATCACTTTACAGAGTGGAAGGAGTGTTTGTCATATTAGAGGCTTCTTTTTTACAAGCTTCAATAATTATGAAAACAAAGCTGGATGAAAACACTTGACGTTGGACTTCATACGTTTAATGTAAAGAAGAGACGGCTTGACCCCGACGTGATTTGAACACGCAACCTTCTGATCTGGAGTCAGACGCGCTACCATTGCGCCACGAGGTCTTAAAAAACAGGTTATTGCTTCCTTTGCATGGCCGTTGATGCATTCACCCCAATAAGGAGCCTACTTTTCCCAATAAGCCTCAAGAGGTACGGATGTCTGATTTCTTGGAACTTCTTCGTGCCTTACGCTTTTTCCATCCTTCGATAGCTCAGCTGGTAGAGCGGAGGACTGTAGATGAGTTGTTGGGTATCCTTAGGTCGCTGGTTCAATTCCGGCTCGAAGGAGTGTGATTTTGAATTCAGATCAAATATTTTCACATTTCCTTTAGACTTCGTATTGGCAGTTAAAAAAAGCCAATGGGTCAAGATCCAAATATATCACTTTACAGAGTGGAAGGAGTGTTTGTCATATTAGAGGCTTCTTTTTTTACAAGCTTCAATAATTATGAAAACAAAGCTGGATGAAAACACTTGACGTTGGACTCATACTTTTAATGTAAAGAAGAGACGGCTTGACCCAACGTGATTTGAACACGCAACCTTCTGATCTGGAGTCAGACGCGCTATACCGTTGCGTCACAAGGACTTAAAAAAGCAGGTTATTGCTTCCTTTGCCTGGCCGTTGATGCATTCACCCCAATAAGGAGGCCTACTTTTCCCAATAACCTCAAGAGGTACGGATGTCTGATTTTCTTGGAAACTTTTCGTGCCTTACGATTTTCCATCCTTCTATAGCTCAGCTGGTAGAGCGAGGACTGAAGATGAGTTTGTTGGGTATCCTTAGGTCGCTGGTTCGATTGCGGCTCCAAGGAGTGTGATTTTAAATTCAGAGCAAATATTTTCACATTTCCTTTAGACCTCGTATTGGCAGTTAAAAAAAGCCAATGGGTCAAGATCCAAATATATCACCTTACAGAGTGGAAGGAGCGTTTGTCATATTAGAGGCTTCTTTTTTACACGCTTCAATAATTATGAAAACACTTGACGTTGGACTTCATACTTTTAATGTAAAGAAGAGACAGCTTGACCCCGACGTGATTTGAACACGCAACCTTCTGATCTGGAGTCAGACGCGCTACCGTTGCGCCACGAGGTCTTAAAAAACAGGTTATTGCTTCCTTTGCATGGCCGTTGACGCATTCACCACAAAAATGGAGCCTATTGTTTTCAATAACCTCGAGAGGTACGGATGTCTGATTTTCTTGGAAACTTTTCGTGCCTTACGCTTTTTCCATCCTTCGATAGCTCAGCTGGTAGAGCGGAGGACTGTAGATGAGTTGTTGGGTATCCTTAGGTCGCTGGTTCAATTCCGGCTCGAAGGAGTGTGATTTTAAATTCAGATCAAATATTTTCACATTTCCTTTAGACTTCATATTGGCAGTTAAAAAAAGCCAATGGGTCAAGATCCAAATATATCACTTTACAGAGTGGAAGGAGTGTTTGTCATATTAGAGGCTTCTTTTTTACAAGCTTCAATAATTATGAAAACAAAGCTGGATGAAAACACTTGACGTTGGACTTCATACTTTTAATGTAAAGAAGAGACGGCTTGACCCCGACGTGATTTGAACACGCAACCTTCTGATCTGGAGTCAGACGCGCTACCATTGCGCCACGAGGTCTTAAAAAACAGGTTATTGCTTCCTTTGCATGGTCGTTGACGCATTCACCACAAAAAGGAGCCTATTTTTCCCAATAACCTCGAGAGGTACGGATGTCTGAATTTCTTGACACCTTCTGGTGCCTTATGCGTTACATCCTTCGATAGCTCAGCTGGTAGAGCGGAGGACTGTAGATGAGTTGTTGGGTATCCTTAGGTCGCTGGTTCGATTGCGGCTCGAAGGAGTGTGATTTTAAATTCAGAGCAAATATTTTCACATTTCCTATAGACCTCGTATTGGCAGTTAAAAAAGCCAATGGGTCAAGATCCAAATATATCAACTTACAGAGTGGAAAGAGCGTTTGTCATATTAGAACCTTCTGATCTGGAGTCAGACGCGCTACGTTGCGCCACGAGGTCTTTAAAAAACAGGTTATTGCTTCCTTTGCATGGCCGTTGACGCATTCACCATCAAAAAGGAGCCTATTTTCCCAAAACCTCGAGAGGTACGGATGTCTGAATTTCTTGACACCTTATGATGAAAACGCTTGACTTTGGACTTCATACTTTAATGTAAAGAAGAGATGGCTTGTCCCCGACGTGATTTGAAAACGCAACCTTCTGATCTGGAGTCAGACGCGCTACCGTTGCGCCATGAGGTCTTAAAAAACAGGTTATTGCTTCCTTTCCATGGCCGTTGATGCATTCACCCCAATAAGGAGCCTATTTTTCCCAATAACCTCGAGAGGTACGTATGTCTGAATTTCTTGACACCTTCTGGTGCCTTATGCGTTACATCCTTCGATAGCTCAGCTGGTAGAGCGGAGGACTGTAGATGAGTTGTTGGGTATCCTTACGTCGCTGGTTCAATTCCGGCTCGAATGAGTCTGATTTTAAATTCAGATCAAATATTTTCACATTTCCTTTAGACTTCATATTGGCAGTTAAAAACAGCCAATGGGTCAAGATCCAAATATATCATTTACAGAGTGGAAGGAGTGTTTGTCATATTAGAGGCTTCTTTTTTACAAGCTTCAATAATTATGAAAACAAAGCTGGATGAAAACACTTGACGTTGGACTTCATACGTTTAATGTAAAGAAGAGACGGCTTGACCCCGACGTGATTTGAACACGCAACCTTCTGATCTGGAGTCAGACGCGCTACCGTTGCGCCACGAGGTCTTAAAAAACATATTATTGCTTCCTTTGCATGGCCGTTGATGCATTCACCCCAATAAGGAGCCTACTTTTCCCAATAAGCTCAAGAGGTACGGATGTCTGATTTTCTTGGAAACTTTTCGTGCCTTACGCTTTTTCCATCCTTCGATAGCTCAGCTGGTAGAGCGGAGGACTGTAGATGAGTTGTTGGGTATCCTTAGGTCGCTGGTTCAATTCCGGCTCGAAGGAGTGTGATTTTGAATTCAGATCAAATATTTTCACATTTCCTTTAGACTTTGTATTGGCAGTTAAAAAAAGCCAATGGGTCAAGATCCAAATATATCACTTTACAGAGTGGAAGGAGTGTTTGTCATATTAGAGGCTTCTTTTTTACAAGCTTCAATAATTATGAAAACAAAGCTGGATGAAAACACTTGACGTTGGACTTCATACTTTTAATGTAAAGAAGAGACGGCTTGACCCCAACGTGATTTGAACACGCAACCTTCTGATCTGGAGTCAGACGCGCTACCGTTGCGTCACAAGGACTTAAAAAGCAGGTTATTGCTTCCTTTGCCTGGCCGTTGATGCATTCACCCCAATAAGGAGCCTACTTTTCCCAATAACCTCAAGAGGTACGGATGTCTGATTTTCTTGGAAACTTTTCGTGCCTTACGATTTTTCCATCCTTCTATAGCTCAGCTGGTAGAGCGAAGGACTGAAGATGAGTTGTTGGGTATCCTTAGGTCGCTGGTTCGATTGCGGCTCCAAGGAGTGTGATTTTAAATTCAGAGCAAATATTTTCACATTTCCTTTAGACCTCGTATTGGCAGTTAAAAAAAACCAATGGGTCAAGATCCAAATATATCACCTTACAGAGTGGAAGGAGCGTTTGTCATATTAGAGGCTTCTTTTTTACACGCTTCAATAATTATGAAAACACTTGACGTTGGACTTCATACTTTTAATGTAAAGAAGAGACAGCTTGACCCCGACGTGATTTGAACACGCAACCTTCTGATCTGGAGTCAGACGCGCTACCGTTGCGCCACGAGGTCTTAAAAAACAGGTTATTGCTTCCTTTGCATGGCCGTTGACGCATTCACCACAAAAATGGAGCCTATTGTTTTCAATAACCTCGAGAGGTACGGATGTCTGATTTTCTTGGAAACTTTTCGTGCCTTACGCTTTTTCCATCCTTCGATAGCTCAGCTGGTAGAGCGGAGGACTGTAGATGAGTTGTTGGGTATCCTTAGGTCGCTGGTTCAATTCCGGCTCGAAGGAGTGTGATTTTAAATTCAGATCAAATATTTTCACATTTCCTTTAGACTTCATATTGGCAGTTAAAAAAAGCCAATGGGTCAAGATCCAAATATATCACTTTACAGAGTGGAAGGAGTGTTTGTCATATTAGAGGCTTCTTTTTTACAAGCTTCAATAATTATGAAAACAAAGCTGGATGAAAACACTTGACGTTGGACTTCATACTTTTAATGTAAAGAAGAGATGGCTTGACCCCGACGTGATTTGAACACGCAACCTTCTGATCTGGAGTCAGACGCGCTACCATTGCGCCACGAAGTCTTAAAAAACAGGTTATTGCTTCCTTTGCATGGCTGTTGACGCATTCACCACAAAAAGGAGCCTATTTTTCCCAATAACCTCGAGAGGTACGGATGTCTGAATTTCTTGACACCTTCTGGTGCCTTATGCGTTACATCCTTCGATAGCTCAGCTGGTAGAGCGGAGGACTGTAGATGAGTTGTTGGGTATCCTTAGGTCGCTGGTTCGATTGCGGCTCCAAGGAGTGTGATTTTAAATTCAGAGCAAATATTTTCACATTTCCTATAGACCTCGTATTGGCAGTTAAAAAAGCCAATGGGTCAAGATCCAAATATATCACCTTACAGAGTGGAAAGAGCGTTTGTCATATTAGAGGCTTCTTTTTTACATGCTTCAATATTTATGAAAACACTTGAATTGGACTTCATACGTTTAATGTAAAGAAGAGATGGGTTGACCCCGACGTGATTTGAACACGCAACCTTCTGATCTGGAGTCAGACGCGCTACCGTTGCGCCACGAGGTCTTAAAAAACAGGTTATTGCTTCCTTTGCATGGCCGTTGACGCATTCACCACAAAAAGGAGCCTATTTTTCCCAATAACCTCGAGAGGTACGGACGTCTGAATTTCTTGACACCTTCTGGTGCCTTATGATGAAAACGCTTGACTTTGGACTTCATACTTTTAATGTAAAGAAGAGATGGCTTGTCCCCTACGTGATTTGAAAACGCAACCTTCTGATCTGGAGTAAGACGCGCTACCGTTGCGCCACAAGGTCTTAAAAAACAGGTTATTGCTTCCTTTCCATGGCCGTTGATGCATTCACCCCAATAAGGAGCCTATTTTTCCCAATAACCTCGAGAGGTACGTATGTCTGAATTTCTTGACACCATCTGGTGCCTTATGCGTTACATCCTTCGATAGCTCAGCTGGTAGAGCGGAGGACTGTAGATGAGTTGTTGGGTATCCTTAGGTCGCTGGTTCAATTCCGGCTCGAAGGAGTGTGATTTTAAGTTCAGATCAAATATTTTCACATTTCCTTTAGACTTCATATTGGCAGTTAAAAAAAGCCAATGGGTCAAGATCCAAATATATCACTTTACAGAGTGGAAGGAGTGTTTGTCATATTAGAGGCTTCTTTTTTACAAGCTTCAATAATTATGAAAACAAAGCTGGATGAAAACACTTGACATTGGACTTCATACTTTTAATGTAAAGAAGAGACGGCTTGACCCCGACGTGATTTGAACACGCAACCTTCTGATCTGGAGTCAGACGCGCTACCATTGCGCCACGAGGTCTTAAAAAACAGGTTGTTGCTTCCTTTGCATGGTCGTTGACGCATTCACCACAAAAATGAGCCTATTTTTCCCAATAACCTCGAGAGGTACGGATGTCTGAATTTCTTGACACCTTCTGGTGCCTTATGCGTTACATCCTTCGATAGATCAGCTGGTAGAGCGGAGGACTGTAGATGAGTTGTTGGGTATCCTTAGGTCGCTGGTTCGATTGCGCCTCCAAGGAGTGTGATTTTAAATTCAGAGCAAATATTTTCACATTTCCTATAGACCTCGTATTGGCAGTTAAAAAAGCCAATGGGTCAAGATCCAAATATATCAACTTACAGAGTGGAAAGAGCGTTTGTCATATTAGAACCTTCTGATCTGGAGTCAGACGCGCTACCGTTGCGCCACGAGGTCTTAAAAAACAGGTTATTGCTTCCTTTGCATGGCCGTTGACGCATTCACCACAAAAAGGAGCCTATTTTTCCCAATAACCTCGAGAGGTACGGATGTCTGAATTTCTTGACACCTTATGATGAAAACGCTTGACTTTGGACTTCATACTTTTAATGTAAAGAAGAGATGGCTTGTCCCCGACGTGATTTGAAAACGCAACCTTCTGATCTGGAGTCAGACGCGCTACCGTTGCACCATGAGGTCTTAAAAAACAGGTTATTGCTTCCTTTCCATGGCCGTTGATGCATTCACCCCAATAAGGAGCCTATTTTTCCCAATAACCTCGAGAGGTACGTATGTCTGAATTTCTTGACACCTTCTGGTGCCTTATGCGTTACATCCTTCGATAGCTCAGCTGGTAGAGCGGAGGACTGTAGATGAGTTGTTGGGTATCCTTACGTCGCTGGTTCAATTCCGGCTCGAATGAGTCTGATTTTAAATTCAGATCAAATATTTTCACATTTCCTTTAGACTTCATATTGGCAGTTAAAAACAGCCAATGGGTCAAGATCCAAATATATCATTTTACAGAGTGGAAGGAGTGTTTGTCATATTAGAGGCTTCTTTTTTACAAGCTTCAATAATTATGAAAACAAAGCTGGATGAAAACACTTGACGTTGGACTTCATACGTTTAATGTAAAGAAGAGACGGCTTGACCCCGACGTGATTTGAACACGCAACCTTCTGATCTGGAGTCAGACGCGCTACCGTTGCGCCACGAGGTCTTAAAAAACATATTATTGCTTCCTTTGCATGGCCGTTGATGCATTCACCCCAATAAGGAGCCTACTTTTCCCAATAAGCTCAAGAGGTACGGATGTCTGATTTTCTTGGAAACTTTTCGTGCCTTACGCTTTTTCCATCCTTCGATAGCTCAGCTGGTAGAGCGGAGGACTGTAGATGAGTTGTTGGGTATCCTTAGGTCGCTGGTTCAATTCCGGCTCGAAGGAGTGTGATTTTGAATTCAGATCAAATATTTTCACATTTCCTTTAGACTTTGTATTGGCAGTTAAAAAAAGCCAATGGGTCAAGATCCAAATATATCACTTTACAGAGTGGAAGGAGTGTTTGTCATATTAGAGGCTTCTTTTTTACAAGCTTCAATAATTATGAAAACAAAGCTGGATGAAAACACTTGACGTTGGACTTCATACTTTTAATGTAAAGAAGAGACGGCTGACCCACGTTTGAACCACCTTCTGATCTGGAGTCAGACGCGCTACCGTTGCGTCACAAGGACTTAAAAAGCAGGTTATTGCTTCCTTTGCCTGGCCGTTGATGCATTCACCCCAATAAGGAGCCTACTTTTCCCAATAACCTCAAGAGGTACGGATGTCTGATTTTCTTGGAAACTTTTCGTGCCTTACGATTTTTCCATCCTTCTATAGCTCAGCTGGTAGAGCGAAGGACTGAAGATGAGTTGTTGGGTATCCTTAGGTCGCTGGTTCGATTGCGGCTACAAGGAGTGTGATTTTAAATTCAGAGCAAATATTTTCACATTTCCTTTAGACCTCGTATTGGCAGTTAAAAAAAACAATGGGTCAAGATCCAAATATATCACCTTACAGAGTGGAAGGAGCGTTTGTCATATTAGAGGCTTCTTTTTTACACGCTTCAATAATTATGAAAACACTTGACGTTGGACTTCATACTTTTAATGTAAAGAAGAGACAGCTTGACCCCGACGTGATTTGAACAAGCAACCTTCTGATCTGGAGTCAGAGGCGCTACCGTTGCGCCACGAGGTCTTAAAAAACAGGTTATTGCTTCCTTTGCATGGCCGTTGACGCATTCACCACAAAAATGGAGCCTATTGTTTTCAATAACCTCGAGAGGTACGGATGTCTGATTTTCTTGGAAACTTTTCGTGCCTTACGCTTTTTCCATCCTTCGATAGCTCAGCTGGTAGAGCGGAGGACTGTAGATGAGTTGTTGGGTATCCTTAGGTCGCTGGTTCAATTCCGGCTCGAAGGAGTGTGATTTTAAATTCAGATCAAATATTTTCACATTTCCTTTAGACTTCATATTGGCAGTTAAAAAAAGCCAATGGGTCAAGATCCAAATATATCACTTTACAGAGTGGAAGGAGTGTTTGTCATATTAGAGGCTTCTTTTTTACAAGCTTCAATAATTATGAAAACAAAGCTGGATGAAAACACTTGACGTTGGACTTCATACTTTTAATGTAAAGAAGAGATGGCTTGACCCCGACGTGATTTGAACACGCAACCTTCTGATCTGGAGTCAGACGCGCTACCATTGCGCCACGAAGTCTTAAAAAACAGGTTATTGCTTCCTTTGCATGGCTGTTGACGCATTCACCACAAAAAGGAGCCTATTTTTCCCAATAACCTCGAGAGGTACGGATGTCTGAATTTCTTGACACCTTCTGGTGCCTTATGCGTTACATCCTTCGATAGCTCAGCTGGTAGAGCGGAGGACTGTAGATGAGTTGTTGGGTATCCTTAGGTCGCTGGTTCGATTGCGGCTCCAAGGAGTGTGATTTTAAATTCAGAGCAAATATTTTCACATTTCCTATAGACCTCGTATTGGCAGTTAAAAAAGCCAATGGGTCAAGATCCAAATATATCACCTTACAGAGTGGAAAGAGCGTTTGTCATATTAGAGGCTTCTTTTTTACATGCTTCAATATTTATGAAAACACTTGAATTGGACTTCATACGTTTAATGTAAAGAAGAGATGGGTTGACCCCGACGTGATTTGAACACGCAACCTTCTGATCTGGAGTCAGACGCGCTACCGTTGCGCCACGAGGTCTTAAAAAACAGGTTATTGCTTCCTTTGCATGGCCGTTGACGCATTCACCACAAAAAGGAGCCTATTTTTCCCAATAACCTCGAGAGGTACGGACGTCTGAATTTCTTGACACCTTCTGGTGCCTTATGATGAAAACGCTTGACTTTGGACTTCATACTTTTAATGTAAAGAAGAGATGGCTTGTCCCCTACGTGATTTGAAAACGCAACCTTCTGATCTGGAGTAAGACGCGCTACCGTTGCGCCACAAGGTCTTAAAAAACAGGTTATTGCTTCCTTTCCATGGCCGTTGATGCATTCACCCCAATAAGGAGCCTATTTTTCCCAATAACCTCGAGAGGTACGTATGTCTGAATTTCTTGACACCATCTGGTGCCTTATGCGTTACATCCTTCGATAGCTCAGCTGGTAGAGCGGAGGACTGTAGATGAGTTGTTGGGTATCCTTAGGTCGCTGGTTCAATTCCGGCTCGAAGGAGTGTGATTTTAAGTTCAGATCAAATATTTTCACATTTCCTTTAGACTTCATATTGGCAGTTAAAAAAAGCCAATGGGTCAAGATCCAAATATATCACTTTACAGAGTGGAAGGAGTGTTTGTCATATTAGAGGCTTCTTTTTTACAAGCTTCAATAATTATGAAAACAAAGCTGGATGAAAACACTTGACATTGGACTTCATACTTTTAATGTAAAGAAGAGACGGCTTGACCCCGACGTGATTTGAACACGCAACCTTCTGATCTGGAGTCAGACGCGCTACCATTGCGCCACGAGGTCTTAAAAAACAGGTTGTTGCTTCCTTTGCATGGTCGTTGACGCATTCACCACAAAAATGAGCCTATTTTTCCCAATAACCTCGAGAGGTACGGATGTCTGAATTTCTTGACACCTTCTGGTGCCTTATGCGTTACATCCTTCGATAGATCAGCTGGTAGAGCGGAGGACTGTAGATGAGTTGTTGGGTATCCTTAGGTCGCTGGTTCGATTGCGCCTCCAAGGAGTGTGATTTTAAATTCAGAGCAAATATTTTCACATTTCCTATAGACCTCGTATTGGCAGTTAAAAAAGCCAATGGGTCAAGATCCAAATATATCAACTTACAGAGTGGAAAGAGCGTTTGTCATATTAGAACCTTCTGATCTGGAGTCAGACGCGCTACCGTTGCGCCACGAGGTCTTAAAAAACAGGTTATTGCTTCCTTTGCATGGCCGTTGACGCATTCACCACAAAAAGGAGCCTATTTTTCCCAATAACCTCGAGAGGTACGGATGTCTGAATTTCTTGACACCTTATGATGAAAACGCTTGACTTTGGACTTCATACTTTTAATGTAAAGAAGAGATGGCTTGTCCCCGACGTGATTTGAAAACGCAACCTTCTGATCTGGAGTCAGACGCGCTACCGTTGCACCACGAGGTCTTAAAAAACAGGTTATTGCTTCCTTTCCATGGCCGTTGATGCATTCACCCCAATAAGGAGCCTATTTTTCCCAATAACCTCGAGAGGTACGTATGTCTGAATTTCTTGACACCTTCTGGTGCCTTATGCGTTACATCCTTCGATAGCTCAGCTGGTAGAGCGGAGGACTGTAGATGAGTTGTTGGGTATCCTTACGTCGCTGGTTCAATTCCGGCTCGAATGAGTCTGATTTTAAATTCAGATCAAATATTTTCACATTTCCTTTAGACTTCATATTGGCAGTTAAAAACAGCCAATGGGTCAAGATCCAAATATATCATTTTACAGAGTGGAAGGAGTGTTTGTCATATTAGAGGCTTCTTTTTTACAAGCTTCAATAATTATGAAAACAAAGCTGGATGAAAACACTTGACGTTGGACTTCATACGTTTAATGTAAAGAAGAGACGGCTTGACCCCGACGTGATTTGAACACGCAACCTTCTGATCTGGAGTCAGACGCGCTACCGTTGCGCCACGAGGTCTTAAAAAACATATTATTGCTTCCTTTGCATGGCCGTTGATGCATTCACCCCAATAAGGAGCCTACTTTTCCCAATAAGCTCAAGAGGTACGGATGTCTGATTTTCTTGGAAACTTTTCGTGCCTTACGCTTTTTCCATCCTTCGATAGCTCAGCTGGTAGAGCGGAGGACTGTAGATGAGTTGTTGGGTATCCTTAGGTCGCTGGTTCAATTCCGGCTCGAAGGAGTGTGATTTTGAATTCAGATCAAATATTTTCACATTTCCTTTAGACTTTGTATTGGCAGTTAAAAAAAGCCAATGGGTCAAGATCCAAATATATCACTTTACAGAGTGGAAGGAGTGTTTGTCATATTAGAGGCTTCTTTTTTACAAGCTTCAATAATTATGAAAACAAAGCTGGATGAAAACACTTGACGTTGGACTTCATACTTTTAATGTAAAGAAGAGACGGCTTGACCCCAACGTGATTTGAACACGCAACCTTCTGATCTGGAGTCAGACGCGCTACCGTTGCGTCACAAGGACTTAAAAAGCAGGTTATTGCTTCCTTTGCCTGGCCGTTGATGCATTCACCCCAATAAGGAGCCTACTTTTCCCAATAACCTCAAGAGGTACGGATGTCTGATTTTCTTGGAAACTTTTCGTGCCTTACGATTTTTCCATCCTTCTATAGCTCAGCTGGTAGAGCGAAGGACTGAAGATGAGTTGTTTGGTATCCTTAGGTCGCTGGTTCGATTGCGGCTACAAGGAGTGTGATTTTAAATTCAGAGCAATATTTCACATTTCCTTTAGACCTCGTATTGGCAGTTAAAAAAAAACAATGGGTCAAGATCCAAATATATCACCTTACAGAGTGGAAGGAGCGTTTGTCATATTAGAGGCTTCTTTTTACACGCTTCAATCAATTATGAAACACTTGAGCCTACTTTTTCCCAATAACCTCAAGAGGTACGGATGTCTGATTTTCTTGGAAACTTTTCGTGCCTTACGATTTTTCCATCCTTCTATAGCTCAGCTGGTAGAGCGAAGGACTGAAGATGAGTTGTTGGGTATCCTTAGGTCGCTGGTTCGATTGCGGCTCAAGGAGTGTGATTTTAAATTCAGAGCAAATATTTTCACATTTCCTTTAGACCTCGTATTGGCAGTTAAAAAAACCAATCCAAATATATCACCTTACGAGTGGAAGGAGCGTTTGTCATATTAGAGGCTTCTTTTTTACAGCTTCAATAATTATGAAAAACACTTGACGTTGGACTTTCATACTTTTAATGTAAAGAAGAGACAGCTTGACCCCGACGTGATTTGAACACGCAACCTTCTGATCTGGAGTCAGACGCGCTACCGTTGCGCCACGAGGTCTTAAAAAACAGGTTATTGCTTCCTTTACATGGCCGTTGACGCATTCACCACAAAAATGGAGCCTATTGTTTTCAATAACCTCGAGAGGTACGGATGTCTGATTTTCTTGGAAACTTTTCGTGCCTTACGCTTTTCCATCCTTCGATAGCTCAGCTGGTAGAGCGGAGGACTGTAGATGAGTTGTTGGGTATCCTTAGGTCGCTGGTTCAATTCCGGCTCGAAGGAGTGTGATTTTAAATTCAGATCAAATATTTTCACATTTCCTTTAGACTTCATATTGGCAGTTAAAAAAAGCCAATGGGTCAAGATCCAAATATATCACTTTACAGAGTGGAAGGAGTGTTTGTCATATTAGAGGCTTCTTTTTTACAAGCTTCAATAATTATGAAAACAAAGCTGGATGAAAACACTTGACGTTGGACTTCATACTTTTAATGTAAAGAAGAGATGGCTTGACCCCGACGTGATTTGAACACGCAACCTTCTGATCTGGAGTCAGACGCGCTACCATTGCGCCACGAAGTCTTAAAAAACAGGTTATTGCTTCCTTTGCATGGCTGTTGACGCATTCACCACAAAAAGGAGCCTATTTTTCCCAATAACCTCGAGAGGTACGGATGTCTGAATTTCTTGACACCTTCTGGTGCCTTATGCGTTACATCCTTCGATAGCTCAGCTGGTAGAGCGGAGGACTGTAGATGAGTTGTTGGGTATCCTTAGGTCGCTGGTTCGATTGCGGCTCCAAGGAGTGTGATTTTAAATTCAGAGCAAATATTTTCACATTTCCTATAGACCTCGTATTGGCAGTTAAAAAAGCCAATGGGTCAAGATCCAAATATATCACCTTACAGAGTGGAAAGAGCGTTTGTCATATTAGAGGCTTCTTTTTTACATGCTTCAATATTTATGAAAACACTTGAATTGGACTTCATACGTTTAATGTAAAGAAGAGATGGGTTGACCCCGACGTGATTTGAACACGCAACCTTCTGATTGGAGTCAGACGCGCTACCGTTGCGCCACGAGGTCTTAAAAAACAGGTTATTGCTTCCTTTGCATGGCCGTTGACGCATTCACCACAAAAAGGAGCCTATTTTTCCCAATAACCTCGAGAGGTACGGACGTCTGAATTTCTTGACACCTTCTGGTGCCTTATGATGAAAACGCTTGACTTTGGACTTCATACTTTTAATGTAAAGAAGAGATGGCTTGTCCCCTACGTGATTTGAAAACGCAACCTTCTGATCTGGAGTAAGACGCGCTACCGTTGCGCCACAAGGTCTTAAAAAACAGGTTATTGCTTCCTTTCCATGGCCGTTGATGCATTCACCCCAATAAGGAGCCTATTTTTCCCAATAACCTCGAGAGGTACGTATGTCTGAATTTCTTGACACCATCTGGTGCCTTATGCGTTACATCCTTCGATAGCTCAGCTGGTAGAGCGGAGGACTGTAGATGAGTTGTTGGGTATCCTTAGGTCGCTGGTTCAATTCCGGCTCGAAGGAGTGTGATTTTAAGTTCAGATCAAATATTTTCACATTTCCTTTAGACTTCATATTGGCAGTTAAAAAAAGCCAATGGGTCAAGATCCAAATATATCACTTTACAGAGTGGAAGGAGTGTTTGTCATATTAGAGGCTTCTTTTTTACAAGCTTCAATAATTATGAAAACAAAGCTGGATGAAAAACACTTGACATTGGACTTCATACTTTTAATGTAAAGAAGAGACGGCTTGACCCCGACGTGATTTGAACACGCAACCTTCTGATCTGGAGTCAGACGCGCTACCATTGCGCCACGAAGGTCTTAAAAAACAGGTTATTGCTCCTTTGCATGGTCCGTTGACGCATTCACCACAAAAGGAGCCTACTTTTCCCAATAACCTCAAGAGGTACGGATGTCTGATTTTCTTGAAACTTTTCGTGCCTACGATTTTTCCATCCTTCTATAGCTCAGCTGGTAGAGCGAAGGACTGAAGATGAGTTGTTGGGTATCCTTAGGTCGCTGGTTCGATTGCGGCTCCAACGGAGTGTGATTTTAAATTCAGAGCAAATATTTTCACATTTCCTTTAGACCTCGGTATTGGCAGTTAAAAAAACCAATGGGTCAAGATCCAAATATATCACCTTACAGAGTGGAAGGAGCGTTTGTCATATTAGAGGCTTCTTTTTTACACGCTTCAATAATTATGAAAACACTTGACGTTGGACTTCATACTTTTAATGTAAAGAAGAGACAGCTTGACCCCGACGTGATTTGACACCGCAACCTTCTGACTGGAGTCAGACGCGCTACCGTTGCGCCACGAGGTCTTAAAAAACAGTATTGCTTCCTTGATGGCCTTGACGCATTCACCACAAAATGGACTTTGCATGGCCGTTGACGCATTCCCACAAAAATGGAGCTATGTTTTCAATAACCTCGAGAGGTACGGATGTCGTGATTTTCTTGGAAACTTTTCGTGCCTTACACTTTTTCCATCCTTCGATAGCTCAGCTGGTAGAGTGGAGGACTGTAGATGAGTTGTTGGGTATCCTTAGGTCGCTGGTTCAATTCCGGCTCGAGGAGTGTGATTTTAAATTCAGATCAAATATTTTCACATTTCCTTTAGACTTCATATTGGCAGTTAAAAAAAGCCAATGGTGTCAAGATCCAAATATATCACTTTACAGCAGTGGAAGGAGTGTTTGTCATATTAGAGGCTTCTTTTTACAAGCTTCAATAATTATGAAAACAAAGCTGGATGAAAAACTTGACGTTGGACTTCATACGTTTAATGTAAAGAAGAGATGGCTTGACCCCGACGTTGATTTGAACACGCAACCTTCTGATCTGGAGTCAGACGCGCTACCATTGCGCCACGAAGTCTTAAAAAACAGGTTATTGCTTCCTTTGCATGCTTGTTGACGCATTCACCACAAAAAGGAGCCTACTTTTCCCAATAACCTCGAGAGGTACGGATGTCTGAATTTCTTTGACACCTTCTGGTGCCTTATGCGTTACATCCTTCGATAGCTCAGCTGGTAGAGCGGAGGACTGTAGATGAGTTGTTGGTATCCTTAGGTCGCTGGTTCGATTGCGGCTCCAAGGAGTGTGATTTTAAATTCAGAGCAAATATTTTCACATTTCCTATAGACCTCGTATTGGCAGTTAAAAAAGCCAATGGGTCAAGATCCAAATATATCACCTTACAGAGTGGAAAGAGCGTTTGTCATATTAGAGGCTTCTTTTTTACACGCTTCAATATTTATGAAAACACTTGAATGGACTTCATACGTTTAATGTAAAGAAGAGATGGGTTGACCCCGACGTGATTTGAACACGCAACCTTCTGATCTGGAGTCAGACGCGCTACCGTTGCGCCACGAGGTCTTAAAAAACAGGTTATTGCTTCCTTTGCATGGCCCGTTGACGCATTCACCACAAAAAGGAGCCTATTTTTCCCAATAACCTCGAGAGGTGACGGACGTCTGAATTCTTGACACCTTCTGGTGCCTTATGATGAAAACACTTGACTTTGGACTTCATACTTTTAATGTAAAGAAGAGATGGCTTGTCCCCGACGTGATTTGAAACCCAACCTTCTGATCTGGAGTAAGACGCGCTTACCGTTGCGCCACAAGGTCTTAAAAAACAGGTTATTGCTTCCTTTCCATGGCCGTTGATGCATTCACCCCCAATAAGGAGCCTATTTTTCCCAATAACCTCGAGAGGTACGTATGTCTGAATTTCTTGACACCATCTGGTGCCTTATGCGTTACATCCTTCGATAGCTCAGCTGGTAGAGCGGAGGACTGTAGATGAGTTGTTGGGTATCCTTAGGTCGCTGGTTCAATTCCGGCTCGAAGGAGTGTGATTTTAAGTTCAGATCAAATATTTTCACATTTCCTTTAGACTTCATATTGGCAGTTAAAAAAAAAAAATGGGTCAAGATTCAAATATATCACTTTACAGAGTGGAAGGAGTGTTTGTCATATTAGAGGCTTCTTTTTTACAAGCTTCAATAATTATGAAAACAAAGCTGGATGAAAACACTTGACGTTGGACTTCATACTTTTAATGTAAAGAAGAGACGGCTTGACCCCCGACGTGATTTGAACACGCAACCTTCTGATCTGGAGTCAGACGCGGCTACCGTTGCGCCACGAGGTCTTAAAAAACAGGTTATTGCTTCCTTTGCATGGCCGTTGACGCATTCACCACAAAAATGGAGCCTATTTTTTCTCAATAACCTCGAGAGGTACGGATGTCTGATTTCTTGGAAACTTTTCGTGCCTTATGCTTTTTCCATCCTTCGATAGCTCAGCTGGTAGAGCGGAGGACTGTAGATGAGTTGTTGGGTATCCTTAGGTCGGCTGGTTCAATTCCGGCTCGAAGGAGTGTGATTTTAAATTCAGATCAAATATTTTCACATTTCCTTTAGACTTCATATTGGCAGTTAAAAAAAGCCAATGGGTCAAGATCCAAATATATCACTTTACAGAGTGGAAGGAGTGTTTGTCATATTAGAGGCTTCTTTTTTACACGCTTCAATATTTATGAAAACACTTGAATTGGACTTCATACGTTTAATGTAAAGAAGAGATGGGTTGACCCCGACGTGATTTGAACACGCAACCTTCTGATCTGGAGTCAGACGCGCTACCGTTGCACCACGAGGTCTTAAAAAACAGGTTATTGTTCCCTTGGATGGCCGTTGACGCATTCACCACAAAAAGGAGTCTATTTTTCCCAATAACCTCGAGAGGTACGGATGTCTGAATTTCTTGACACCTCATGATGAAAACGCTTGACTTTGGACTTCATACTTTTAATGTAAAGAAGAGACAGCTTGACCCCGACGTGATTTGAACACGCAACCTTCTGATCTGGAGTCAGACGCGCTACCGTTGCGCCACCAGGTCTTAAAAAACAGGTTATTGCTTCCTTTGCATGCCCGTTGACGCATTCACCACAAAAAGGAGCCAATTTTTCCCAATAACCTCGAGAGGTACGGACGTCTGAATTTCTTGACACCTTCTGGTGCCTTATGATGAAAACGCTTGACTTTGGACTTCATACTTTTAATGTAAAGAAGAGATGGCTTGTCCCCGACGTGATTTGAAAACGCAATCTTCTGATCTGGAGTAAGACGAGCTACCGTTGCGCCATAAGGTCTTAAAAAACAGGTTATTGCTTCTTTCCATGGCCGTTGATGCATTCACCCCAATAAGGAGCCTATTTTTCCCAATAACCTC
The DNA here is from genome assembly GCF_003368295.1 of Carassius auratus. NCBI lineage: Eukaryota > Metazoa > Chordata > Actinopteri > Cypriniformes > Cyprinidae > Carassius > Carassius auratus. The sequence continues at coordinate 24,198,868 of NC_039260.1, forward strand.
GAGAGGTACGTATGTCTGAATTTCTTGACACCATCTGGTGCCTTATGCGTTACATCCTTCGATAGCTCAGCTGGTAGAGCGGAGGACTGTAGATGAGTTGTTGGGTATCCTTAGGTCGCTGGTTCAATTCCGGCTCGAAGGAGTGTGATTTTAAGTTCAGATCAAATATTTTCACATTTCCTTTAGACTTCGTATTGGCAGTTAAAAAAAATAAAATGGGTCAAGATTCAAATATATCACTTTACAGAGTGGAAGGAGTGTTTGTCATATTAGAGGCTTCTTTTTTACAAGCTTCAATAATTATGAAAACAAAGCTGGATGAAAACACTTGACGTTGGACTTCATACTTTTAATGTAAAGAAGAGACAGCGTGACCCCGACGTGATTTGAACACGCAACCTTCTGATCTGGAGTCAGACGCGCTACCATTGCGCCACGAGGTCTTAAAAAAAAGGTTATTGCTTCCTTTGCATGGCCGTTGACGCATTCACCACAAAAATGGAGCCTATTTTTCTCAATAACCTCGAGAGGTACGGATGTCTGATTTTCTTGGAAACTTTTCGTGCCTTTCGCTTTTTCCATCCTTCGATAGCTCAGCTGGTAGAGCGGAGGACTGTAGATGAGTTGTTGGGTATCCTTAGGTCGCTGGTTCAATTCCGGCTCGAAGGAGTGTGATTTTAAATTCAGATCAAATATTTTCACATTTCCTTTAGACTTCGTATTGGCAGTTAAAAAAAATAAAATGGGTCAAGATTCAAATATATCACTTTACAGAGTGGAAGGAGTGTTTGTCATATTAGAGGCTTCTTTTTTACAAGCTTCAATAATTATGAAAACAAAGCTGGATGAAAACACTTGACATTGGACTTCATACTTTTAATGTAAATAAGAGACGGCTTGACCCCGACGTGATTTGAACACGCAACCTTCTGATCTGGAGTCAGACGCGCTACCGTTGCGCCACAAGGTCTTAAAAAACAGGTTATTGCTTCCTTTGCATGGCCGTTGACGCATTCACCACAAAAATGGAGCCTATTGTTTTCAATAACCTCGAGAGGTACGGATGTCTGATTTTCTTGGAAACTTTTCGTGCCTTACGCTTTTTCCATCCTTCGATGGCGGTACCTGACAACCACAAGTCTGTAAAATTAATCCAATAGTATGCCGACTTCTATCTTTTAAAAACCAATCACGTTATGACCTCTATCTTTTGAAAACCAATCACGTTACGACCTCTATCTTTTGAAAACCAATCACGTTACGACTTCTATCTTTTAAAACCAATCACGTTACGACTTCTATCTTTTATAATTCAATCACGTTGCGATCTCTATTTTTCCGCGTCCAATGAAATGGCAAGGTCTATTTCTCATACACCAATCACGCACGTCCTCGCCAATTGCATGTAATCTCCGCTCAGGTAACGTTAAATTATTTACATTCCGCTCATGTATGTTATTTATATCTTGATATGAATGAAATGGTTTAGGATTTTTGTTCTTTAGGAATAGCAAGATTGGCCATGTAAATTAGCCTATGATTACCGCTTGATACTACGTAACGTCAACTGTCACTGATGTGTAAATACTATTACGACCGGAGCTAACGTAACTGTAAATATGTCGAATTTAACCGATTAACAAGTTTTCTCAATGAAAAAAAAAATGCTTTTTATTGAATTGTAATAAGGTTCCACAGCTTTTTCCAAATGCGGCATTTGAACACACAAAATAAATTTGGAAAATGTTAATGTTTTGTTTAACTTTTACACGTATGTTATATGTTTGTACATATGTTATGACCAGTCAAAAGAAGTGAATGGATAAGTTTATACATTCAGGTTCATGCCCTTATCACATGGACACAGTTGAAAGACCACAATATGTTTAATCTGAGTATTTGTTTTAGTCAAATTAATCCATAATGCTATATATTTATTTATTTATTTATACTCATAAACGTGTTGTATGAGCCTAGGTCATTGAGACATACAGCCATAATAGAAAGATCTATCACAACTTGTTAAGACTCTATGTAATTGTTCTTATACTTTTATTCTTGTTATAATCTTATTATATGTATTTTTTTATATTTGTACAAACATACACACATACATACAAACATATATATATATATATATATATATATATATATATATATATATATATATATATATATATATATATATATATATATATATAAATGTTATATAATTGTTTTGACATTATATATATGACTGAATTGTGCAATTGAAATGTTTCCTCTTGGCATGAATATAGCCCCTGCTGCTGACATGGCATTAAATAATAAATAAATAAATCACAACATGTTATATGTAAGATAATATGTGTATTATAATGAACTTATAATCTGCTATAATATGGCGGTCGTTCTGGACCAGGAACACAACTAGCTATCATGAAATGAACACAACAGGAGGGTAAATGCTACAGGCTACAATGGCAGTTAGTGTAACGTGTTATGTAGTGTTTCAGGCAACGACATGGCTTCAGCTAAGTCTCACAAAGGCATGAGTAATGCTGAATGGCTTGCGCGTCTGGAGAGTTTTGCCCAAACAGGAGTTTGGCCATCTACACAGGGGAATAGACCTTCTCCCCGACAAAAAAGATGGCATGAGATGTATCAGAAGGTAAGTTATGCAGCTAGATTCATGGGCAAACTAACAAACTTTTTTGACAATACATTGTGGTATTTTTATTTATGTGTATGGATAAGTAATTACATGTAAATACAATGTTATATTGATATAATTATGATGACTTATTGCTGTTTTGAGATCCAGTGTCAGAGGTATAATTCATGTTCACAGATAGAAAAGTGCCCTCTGCAAATGAGGGGACAGACCACTCTTCTGAAGGAAGCTCAGACATGTATTTGTGGCTTTCACAAGGTAACTTAAATTAGCCTGGTTCAAGTTGCATAAATAGATAGATGTGTTTGCAACATCAATGTGTCTTTATATCTAAAATCACATTAGGAAGACTGTTTTGTACTTTATGCATGTGTCACAGGTTCATCCACCAGTCACAGGGGAAGCATCACAGAGCACCCCGGCCCAAAGCACACCCTCTGTCAGCGATGTGTCATGTCCTGCAAAGAGACCTAAACTGACATTGTCAATGGTAAGCAGACCACACTATTGCATGCATCACTGCAGATACTGAAACATCTCAACCTTTAACTATAGTGTTAGGGTTTTGTTATCACTAACCATGACAAATCTTTTTAGTTTGAAAAGTCAAGGTTTGGAGGCTCACATGTGGCAGCAGCAAAACCTAATTTGAGCACCCAGAGGAAAACCTCTCAGGTTAATATTAAAAGACATCAAGACTTTTATAATGTCATCATGACTTTATCACTATGTAATTTTAATGTATTAAAAACATGGCAATCCCCTTAATAAATTATTCATAATGTTTGACTCCACAGATGTTAGAGCACTCCAGTTCAGCTACAGTTTCATGTCCACCCTCTGATCCTCATCCTCCTCCATCCCCCAAACCTCATCAGCCCGTCATCCAGTCCTCCTCTTCCTTCTTCCTTCCTCCACCTCAGAGTTCACAACGCATCAAAAAAACAGCAACGCCATCAACTGTTTCTGAGAATACTGTTGTGAGGAGCCCAGTAAGATCTCATTCAAAATATATACATGTCTTCATCATTTAATGCTCTCTTAGCTTTTATTTAAACCAGTGTTTTTTATAATATCAGCAGGTCTCATCTCAGCCAGAAGATCTCCCCCTTCTGTGGCCACAGACAATGCCACAGCAAGACCAGAAGTGGGTGTCAGAAGCACTTTTTAGGGTTGGTGCAAAGGGAAAGCTGGAGCTGCGTGAAAACCTACAGTTGTGGTATCACCCCCCACCACCAGCCCTGTTGTACCACCAAGCTCCAACACCTGATAGGTTTTTTTCACAGCGTCTCTTGCTCTGGATGCCATATAAGCTGTGGAAGGTGCGGCTCCAGTGTACTAACCCTGCCTGTGCCAGGCAACAGCTGTGTGGTGGTGGACTGCACAGGAGGGTACGACAGGTGTTAGACATTGACAGATACTACAACCTGGTGACAGAGACCCTGATCTGCACCAGGTGTAGAACCAGCTATCTGTCCTGGAGTCAAGCTGTGCTGCAGCAGTTGGACCTGGCCCATCGATCTGAATTCAGGGTCATCCTCACACGCAAGTAATTATTTTGCAGTCATTTTCACTTATGTGCTACCCTTTCTGATAAATATTTCCTACAATAATTAGATACCTTATAATAAGATACTTAAATGAATGCTTTTTTCCAAGGTATGCCTGTGACATTCGGGTTCTTCGCTTGCTGCGTGAGAGGGGCATGGGGAATGGTCCAGTGAGGATCATCGGCCAGCTGAGAGAGAACCACAGTGAGGAGTGGTTGAAACGTGCGCTTCGGTACACATCAGAGTGTGTGGCCTTTTTTGATAATCGTGGCCTGCATCCGCTGCACTTCCAGGAGCCACCACCACTTGCTTCAGTACCCAGCTACAAATGGCTCCTCACTGTATATAGTCAGGACATTCTCAACAGGCTCGATCACATAAAGGCCAGCATAACATCCACGTATGGATCAATCTTAAAAATGGATTCAACTAAGAAGGTCAGATAAGCTGCTTAATTGACTGTACCCTTATCTATAATGTATTGTTAGACCAAGAGAGCTTTATTTTTTTCAGTGTAACTGATTTGGATGCATGTTGTATTATTTGCTATGCTTATTGTTTCTTTCAGATCACCAAGAAGTTGAGCGGGCCTGCGAAAGGCACAGCACAGTGGCTTACCTCAGTGGGCAATGAGATAGGTCAGGTGCTGATGAGTGTCCTGACTGCGAATGAAGGGGCTGGGTTAGACCTCATGGCTGCAGGGCTCATGGAGCGATACCGGAGTGCTGGTGTTGATCCTCCCACTATCATTTATGTGGACTGTGATTGTTGCAAGAAAGTGGGAGAGACTAAATTGAAGAGGCGGTTCAGCGGCTGGCCAGATGTCATCGTCCGCCTAGACATTTGGCATTTTATGCGACGTCTGGCAGTAGGGTGCACCACTGACGCCCACCAGTTGTACCCTACTTTTATGGCAAGGCTGTCATCCTGTATTTTTGAGTGGGATGCAGGGGATCTCACTCTGCTGAGACGGGCCAAAAGGTAGCAACTCATCCAACAGGGCTGGCCTACACTGACGCACTGGCACTGGTGGAGGTGAAGGAGCCCGGACACTGGGCACTGGTGGAGTCTGGACACTGGGCACTGGTGGAGGTGAAGGAGCCCGGACACTGGGCACTGGTGGAGTCTGCGCCAGTTCTACCAGCTGCACCAGTGCATATGATACAATAAAGTGTGAATGCCGTAATAAGGTTATTTTGTCCCCACTGCCACAGGAAATGATTGCCTTAATAAATGCACTTGGACAAATGATAATGATAATGAGGATAAAATAAAAATCAATCTTAGAAACGAAACAATAATTAAATTCAAATACATTACTTTTAAAATTAAACTTGGAAACAAAACAATCGATTCACAATTTTTAACAAATACACGCATAACTTTATGTGACAGCGTGGATTCGAACCTGTGATTTCCTGAATTTCTCGCGCTTCTCTTCCCCCTTCCCCCCTTCTTATACAGACAATTGTTCCCCAGCTTCAGCACCGTCACTCTGTCTGTTCTTCTGCTGAAATCAGCTGCAAACTACATCAATCTGCTGTGACCATCACAACTCTCATGAAGCAGAAGACTCACCTCTCACATGAAGTTAACATTTCCTACAGTAAAATAAAAAAAGTGCTAGACACTGACATGGTGACTCTTCATGTCTTCTTCAAAGAGCATTAATTATACATCTGAAAATTGGTGTCAATTTTCCGGCTAAATTATGCTACTTTTATACTCTTGCCCCAGGTTTTTTTAGTCATAAGAATTCGAGAATTCATAGACTGCAAAACATAATAATAACAAAATAATAAAATAAATAAAGGTAGCGATAACACCTTGCCCCCTGAATGCGATTGGGCGGGTTTTGTAATGCAGACCTAGCAACCCTGTTTATAAATGAGGTTATCTTTTTGTTTTTGTAGCCTAGTGTTGCTTTCATGTGAACAGCATTCACTGATAAGCCACATGATGCTTTGTGATTGGGGTGTGATAGCGACACCCAGTGTTCAGATTACACATTTCATGATCTCTTAATAGTAAACCAAATAATAAAAAATAAGTAAAAATCTTGCAAATCAAACAATGACATTATGCTGCTTTTTTAGACAATTTTTCCAATTTGATAACAGAGAACGTCACATCGGAGAAGATGATTGTCTCGTATGGACTTCAAAAATGGAGACGTCTGTTTTGCAGTAGTACAGAAATTGATTTATTTTTTCTTTATATACCCATGTTTGTCTAAAAGTTTTCAACAGAAAGAATTACAGGAGATTGAGAGGGAAATCAATTCCTTCAGCGTTTGATGTGGGTTGTGTTTCTGTCTTCTGGGCACTTCTGAAGAACTTGGCACCTCAGTCAATAATAATGCATGTCCGTGAGATCAGATCCGCGTGAGCTGGTGCCACAGACTCGAGGGAAGAATACTCTCCACCTTCTCCATGATGAAGCTCAGCGGAGCGAACAGGGTGCTCAGGAACTGATGGACGAGACACAAACAAGTGAGATATCTGCAGTCTGAATACTCATCTCAGACAAGATAGACAAAAACATAATGAAAAGATTCATATAAAAACAAACAAAAATACATTTTGCTACAAATTAGCATGTTGGGGGTAACACATTACAGTTAACATGAGTTACTTTACCCAAGTAACTAGTAAGGTAACATTACGGTTTCATTTAGAGGTAAATATCCGAGTTACTTTTTCAAGTAAATAACTCCAGTAACTTTGTTTCCATGTGTTGAGTGACAGCTCTGGTGTTGCCATGGAGACAGACATCAGGAGTAACATCAGAGTGTTGTGTGTGAACATGATCTTACTGTAGTTCTGGACTAAATATAAACGTGTGCTTACTCATCTCACTGCACAAAACACACTCAGTGTTCCTCAAAAACAATACAAAATAATTAAATATGTTAAATAACACAAATATCATGTATTTAATCACATATTATTAACCAGTGTCTTTGCTGTTAACCTTCGATGATCCAATTCAACCTTACTAATGAGCAAAAATAACATCTTTTATTTATTTATTTTATTCCTTTAGAGTGTTAAACTGTCTTCTCTTGCATCCAATTCTTCATGTAAACCAGATCAGCAGCATAACCTCTACTATACAGAAGTCAATTTGCCAAAAATAGTAACATATATAATCACAAGATAACTTTTTTGTTATAATAAAAACAAACAAGAAGAGAAAAGGTAATGTAACACATTACTTTTCATAAAAAGTAACTAATAGCACAATATTGTAATGCGTTACTTTTAAAAGCAGCTTTCCCCAACACTGCTAGTGAGGGATTCATCTTCAGCGAGCAGAAACATGCAGTGATCTAATACAAATCCATTCAGAGGTTAAGACTACAACACTGATCAAACTGTGAAAGTGAAGAGATGAACTGGTTTAATATGGAGACTTCCAGAGAATTCAGTCGAGAACGAGAACTCAAGGCTTTAGTCGATTTGTTCAAGTATGATGGACTACCTTTGATTATTTTTAATCTGGCTACATGTGCATTTTATAGCTAATTCTTTTCTGAAAAACAGTTTCACAGTATAACAAACTATAAGGCAATGGGGTAAGATGTGCCACCACCAGCTGATTACGTTTCAGCAGAAATTAGACACTAGTCTCTATGAAAACGCAATGTTAGAGATAAACCTGGTCATATTTTCTAAAGATGAATCTTTCAGCACTACGTGAAGAATGTACATTTCAAACACAAATATGAGCATGATGAGTTATCTTTAAAAAACCTGATGTTTGGCCAATCCCTGCATGTCAGTGTTTTTTAAATGATTCTTCATGAGAGCTGATGAGACTCAATAGATGCTGATGAAAATGAAAGTCTTCCACGGTGGTGTGTTTGTCTGTGTGATACTCACGGCTTTAGCAAACACTCCCATGAGCTCCGGGAACTGATGCGTGAGGAGCGCCAGCATCGCTGTGAACGAGCAGAGACCCGCCGTGAACAGGATGAAGAACGGCAGCTCCTTCTTGGGATACACTGACACCTCGTGGAACACTGCTGACACACACACACACACACACACACACACACACAGTCAGGGTTAACTACTGCTGCTCCAGAAGAGAAGCGCCTCAGTGATCACACAGCTTCATGTTGTGTATGTTTATTATTTTGGGCTTGACGGCTGTGCTGGATATTAAAATAACAGCAGATGGGTTTGGAGACTGGCGTCAGGAATTACTCAAGCACTCTTTTAACCCTGTGATGCCTGACACAGTGTTCAGTAAGTTACTCTAAAAAAAGTGATTAATTACTAGTTAACAGTGTGATTAGATTACTGTACAAATCACTCTCTCCAAAAAGTATTCTACATCTTATATCAGCCTTAACAAGTTAATGATACGAGGATAGATATGAAATGGCTCTTTTAGTTACTACAAATACTTTTCTGGTCACTCTTTAGATTACATTCCAATTCCCACAATGAACTAATTATTAACCATTACTATTGCATCAATATATTCCTAATTACTGCTTTTAAGAATTGGGTAGGATTTAGAATTTAGAATAAGGTCTTGCAGTATTAATTAATATGTGCTTTTTAAGTATTAATTAACAGCCAATATCCAGCAATATTCATGTTAATAGTAAGGACTGGACACTAAAGTGTTACCAGTATTCTTATTAACTCACCAAAGTAGTTAAAGTATGCATTTAAAGGTTTGACGTTAAATCCACTACTGTATAGTACATAACTGTTCTACAGTCTACACACAGTATTACATTCTAATACAAATTAATTCCCTATTTTATTTTTTTTAAGGGAAAAGATATTAAACTACAGTAAGTAATTACTCAATAATCAGTTCCACCCAACACTGGCCTGATATACCAGACAATAGTCAGAGAGTAGCATCTCAATCTTCAGTCAGTCTATCTTTGCAGTGATGTGTGTCAGTGAGATGAGATGTAAATGATCCGCACATATAACACAGAGACTGAGAGCTGAAGAAATCAAGGCTCCTCAGAAGATGTGAGATGTTCTGGAGGCTTGTGAAGATCATTCCTCCGCTGAGGAACAGTGAAAGTAAAGCTTCTGGAAACAAACGCTCCTCAGAAGATCCTGAGGATCAGATTTGAGACTAAAACATGATTGATGGAGAATCAAGTAAAGCTGAGCTGCTTCAGTCCAGAAAGAGTTCATCTGGAGATATTACTGACCTTATTCTGACCTTTACTTGTTCACAATCAGGAGAGATCTGACACCAGAATCAGCAGCTGAACATTTGTATAACTGTACTGAAAGGCCTAATATACTAATATCTGGATGCTGCAGATGACAGAAACAAGCCCAAGCTTCATCTACAGGAGAGGTGCAGGAAAATCTCTTACTTGGTAGCAGTTCTCTGTCCGCGGTCTCTGTACAGACTGGATACGGATAGAAGAGGTGGCCTTTCTCCAGAGGATACGGGATCATCCTGAAAGCTGAAGCATCAGGCCATCCACAATCAGCTTTCAACACAAAGAATGAGCTGAAAAATTCTGTTTTTCTGATATTCACTAGAACACTTTAAACTTTTATATTGAAAAAAGTTTGCTTCTCAAAAGTCATAAGAAATAAAGGCATTTATTAATAATGAATACCATGATGAAGGCGACGCACAGTAATTACACTTAGAAAAATAACTTTCCGTAGCATATAAAGTGCTACAGACATAAATGTGACTCGACTACACCAAACTGTTATCAACAAACCTTACAGATTTCCATATCATTGCAAAATGAATAAACCCCAACTTGTAACTACTATAAATATACCCTATTTTATCCACATACATAACATACACTCACACAGCATACAATACAGCAAATCTCAACGGCCAGATGGTTTATATGTTTATATGGGTGGTGTTAGCACAGTGGATAAGACACATGCCTTTGGTGTGAGAGACCCGGGTTCGAATCCACTGTGAGACACCAATGTGTCCCTGAGCAAAACACTTAACCCCTAGTTGCTCCAGAGTCATGTGACCTCTGACATATATAGCAATTGTAAGTCGCTATACTATTATCCAGGATAGGAAAATAGCTGGCAGAGATGCAACTATTTTTTATTAATGTGTGTATATATATATATACACACATATATTTTTTTTTTAAATCTGGAATCTGAGGGTGCAAAAAAATCTAAATATTGAGAAAATCACCTTTAAATTTGTCCAAATAAAGTTCTTAACAATGCATATTACTAATAAAAAATGAAGTTCTGATATATTAATGGTAGGAAATATACAAACTATCTTCATGGAGCATGATCTTTACGTAATATCCTAATGATTTTTGGCATAAAAGAGAAATGTATAATTTTGACCCATACAATGTATTGTTGTCTATTGCTCCAAATATACCTGTGCTACTAATGACTGTTTCTGTGCTGCAGGGACATATTTGATCATAACACAGTACCATGCAATGCTGTGGACTGCCTTAACATGGCAGAATAATAAATCAGACAGAAGTGTGGCGTCTCTGATGTTTTTCAGAGCTGATGGTCTCTCACTCACTTCCCTCCCAGGTGCAGTGCAGCAGGTTGAGCGCTCCCTCCACACGCTTCCAGTGCTGCAGGTGGAAGAAGGTGTAGGCGATGGCTTCACTGTCTCCGCGCTTCAGGATGTGCTCCGGAGGCAGAATCAAGCTCTTCATCTCCAAGAGGTACTGTGGAAAGAACGAGTGGCAGGTTACGGCTGAGGAGGAGGAGGAGGAGCAGGAGAATGAAGATGATGATGATGCTTACTTTTGGTACGTGTGGGTTGAACTCCACTGCTCTGTGTATGGCTTCTACTGCGTTCATTTCTGCTGTGCTCAAACCTCTGCGAGACGCCGCCTCTGGAGAAAACCTGCAGACGAGCCACACCAGACACTGTTTAGAGCTGTAGCCGTACAATAACATGATGGTTCGGCGTGCTTTTTTAATAAACAATGATTTACCAAACAAATTGCTCGTTTTTTAAATAAATTCAATTATACCTAAAATTCTCTTAGGGATAAAAATCTACCTCAATTTATGTTCTAACTATAGGGAGCCCTTTTATATTACTATAAGAATACAGTTAACAATTTATTTTTAATTACTATTTATTTTATATATAATAATTGAGCCTGAGCCAACGAGAGCAGGGGCGGAAGATGGCTCATCTGTGGATTACCCGGTAATGAACACTGGAATGGAACAGATTACGAGATTGAAGATCAGCATAACGGAGGCTCTGATAGCTACAGCAGGACATAAGCTCCAGAACTGCATTTGTGGTTGGACAAAGGTTACTTCCACCCAAGGCCTGAAAATACACCAGGACAAAAAAGGGTGCCTAAAGAAGGGTCAACAGGGAAGTCACATCGACAGCTATTTTTTGAGAAACAGGCTAAGTCAGTTGACAGAAGTTCAGTGGCAGGACACATACCACAGTCTGCAGGACATCGACACCCCTGCCCTAGACGAGGAACAACATTGCACAAGAGGGCAACCTGAACCCAACCCATCACAACCAACAGCAGAGAAGAAGACCCAGGGCTGAAGGCCATTAGTCAAGTGGCCAAAGGCCTGCAACAAGACGATGTGGAAGGAGGCCGACACCGATCTCTGCAACATGCTGGGAGGGATCAGAGGCACAGCCATGAAAAAGTTGGATAGGATGGGCAATCTTATCTATGCCTACAGAGTGGAACGATTTGGAGTGGTTGAAGGCAAATGAGCTACTCCTTCAATCCCCACCAAGTCCAACACTGAGGAGAGCTGAAAACATCCTGAGGAAGGGCAGAAGGAATGAGCAAACAAGATCATGCTTCTACAAAGGTCCCATCAAATTTGTGAAGAGTCTATTCACAAAGTAGAAGAGCGGAATTCTCTCAGTGTTAAATGCCGACCTGGAAGAACATCTGAAAAACACCAGGAAAAAGTTATACTCCCACCTGACATGCCACCAGTCAACCCAGCAGAGCATGAGCTGGATAACAATCCACCCACGTGGAGTGGGGTAGAACAAACCGTGTGTAGAGCAAGAGCCGCATCATCTCCAGGTCCCAATGGAGTTCCATATAAACTCTACAAAATGCTCCAGATGTCCTGCTATTCCTCTGGAAACTGATGAGAGTTGTATGGCAAAAGAAGGAGATACCAAAATCCTGGCGGAGAGCCGGAGGGATCCTTATCCCCAAGGAAAAGGACTCGTCAGAGATCGGGCATTTCCGACAGATCAGCCTTCTAAACGTAGAGGAAAAAATCTTTTTCAGCATGGTCGCTCACAGGCTGGCAGGATACCTGCAAAGAAACAACTTGATTGACACGTCAATCCAGAAAACAGGCATTTCAGGCTTCTCCGGTTGTTTAGAACATACTAGTGTCATCTGGCATCAGATCCAGGTCACCAAAAAGGAGGGAACAGATCTTCATGTGGTGTTCCTGGGTCTTGCGAATGCCATTGGCTCAGTCCCTCACAACCTCCTGTGGAGAGCCTTTGACTACTTTAGAGTCCCAGTGGCTCTCACAACTCTTGTCAAGGCCTACTTCCAGGACCTCCAACTCTGTGTGACAACAGCAGAGTACAAAACAGCTGGGAAAGACCTGGAAGTGGGAATCATGGCAGGCTGCACCATCTCCCCACAGGCCTTCACCCTGGCCATGGAGGTCATCATTTGGGCCTCTAGATGGACAGATGGCGGACAGCAAATAAGACCTGGGCTGAGGCTGCCACCGGTCAGAGCCTACATGGATGACCTCACAACTCTCACCACGACCAAGGTTTGCACTGTACGACTATTAAGAAAGCTCCAGGAAAACACTGAGCGGGCTTGCATGAAGATCCAGCCTGAGCAAGTCCAGAAGCATCTCCATCTTCAAGGGGAAGCTGTCAGACCACCGCTTTTACACTGGCGAGGAACCCATCCTGTCTCCGAGAAGCCAGTAAAGAGCCTAGGTCGGTGGTATGATGCCTCCCTTGAAGACAAAGAGCAAGTAGAGAAGCTTAGGAAGGAGGTAGCCAGTGGCCTGGAGAACACTGACAGAACCCTGCTTCCTGTCAAGCTGAAGCTCTGGTGCATGCAGTTTGGACTACTTCCACATCTCCTGTGGCCACTAACCCTCTATGAAGTCCCGCTCTTGAAGGTGGAGAAGCTGGAGAGACTGGTCAGCTCATATGTAAGGAACTTGGACTTGGGGCCAGTACACCAGTGTGGAACAAGGCCTCTCCATCTCAGAGACGCAAGATGGTGGTCCAGGAGGTGCGTTGGGAGGAGGAAACAAGAAGCTGCACCCAAGCTGTGGCACAGGCAAAGCAAGGGCAGTGGATGGCATGGGAAGGAGTGGAGAAGAGGAAGATCTGGAAAGAGCTGTGGGAGATGGAGGCATTCAGGTGTCCTACCTTCTCACGCAAACCTAACACAATGGCATGCCAAAAACCCCACATGCCCTTTATTCCCAAGTCTTGCAACACATATCTTAGTGGGATGCAAGACCTGCCTCACCCAAGGCCATTACACCTGGCGGCACAACCAGGTGCTAAAGTGTCTTGCAGCAGTGTTGGAAAGTCGACGGACAAGCGTGAAAATCGCAGCCACCAACCTGCGACCAGACCTTATTCTGTGGTCAGCTTCACTCCAGCTTGACTACATAATCGAAACTCACTGAGCCCTGGGAGGGTGCAGTGGAGGAGGCCTATGAACGGAAAAAGTTGAGGTATGCTGAACTTGCAACCGATGCGCAACAACAAGGCTGGAATGTGAAAATACTCCCAGTGGAAGTAGGCTGCAGAGGGTCAGTAGCCACCTCATCATCCAGGCTATTCAGGGAGATGGGAGTGCGAGGAAAGGCTCACTGGCAGGCAGTCAAAGACTGCCAGTGGCTATGGGTGAAAATAAAAAAGGCTCCGCCTGGGTCTTCACGTGAGTTGATGGCACCTAGGGAGTTAACCTGGGACGCTGGCATTCACTGCTGAACCCTCTGGAGGTGTCGTGGACCTATCAGCAAAACACCAAGGAAGGAGGGCGCCCACTTGACAAACCAAAGGGTGCCATCACTCAATCGACCATCCCACGGAGTCTCATCGGAGCCTCAAGTATGCATTAAGGGATGTATACTTGATGACAGTGCCGTCACTCAATGGATCATCCCACAGAGTTTCATGGGTGCCTCAAGCATGCATTAAGGGATATCAACATCAAGTCCTATACAACAGATCATTAACACTCAACTCAACACATTTTTTTAAAATAAGTGTAATGCAAACATATAAACTGCAAAAATGTCTAATTGTTGTTGAAATATATTCAATTAGACAGTGGCTGTCATTACATTTTATTTTAATAGTCCACTGTAGTCATTCTACTAACACCATAAGTGACTTTGTAACTACATCTCAACTAACTCTGATTAGACTCTTAGGTTAGGGTTAGTAGAATAAGTTGATGTACTCACAGTTATTTATTAATATTGAGAATGTGTTGATAGAGACTCACTTGTCAGACACAGCTCTGGCCTTCAGCAGTGCTGCTGTGTAGCAGATAGTTGCAGACTTTGGCAAACTAATGTCTGTGGATGAGAACAAACAAGAGTGTCTGATGATAGGAACACAAGTGCTGTACACTCCTCCCAGATGGCTCTTCTGCTCAAACTAGGGTTGTGGCGTTCGGAGGGATTATTAGCACCAATAATTCACAACGTACAAATTATACCTTAAATGTCATTCAGTGCATTAAAATTAAAACAATATGAAGTCCTCGAAGACGGAAAGCAATTTTATAAGATAAATGATCTCATCTCTTCATGTTTTATCCCAATATTTTAAATCAGCTGACACTGTTTGTAACAGAGGAAGCAAGGTTATTATAGTTTTGCATCTTTACATTCACTTTAAAGTTTAGCAGATTAAACAGATCACTTCCATGGCACAGACCAAAGGAAGACTTAATTTAACCTTAGCGACACAAACATCTAGAGACAAAAAATTAAAGCCTGCTGAGATGGTCAAAGTATACAAATAAACACCAAAATAAAGCAGCCATGCATTTTTACTCCATAAATCTAAATACGTTGTGGTTACATTCTCATAAAAGCAATTAACTGAATGATAAATGTGTGTTGTGATATTTAATTTGAAAATAAATGTAATTTGTTTATATTAGATATCTTTTATCATATTTAACCATAATCATGATACTGTTTGCTAAATAGTAAGGAATGGCCAAAGCCAGTGAAAGTACTTATTTACCTGTTTGGAAGCCCTTAGTTAGGCGTGGACAGCTGACTTCAATAACAAATCCTCAGACAAGTATAAAATTGGTTTGTTTCATTGTGGTAGCCCTTGACCGACGAGTGTAAAGAGCATCGACTCTACCTGCATGACTCCAATGAGTAAGGAACAAGGCCAATGAGTAAGGCACTTGAGTACTGCTTTTCATCCCATTCTTTACTTTTTATACAGCTTGTTCTCAAATACTAATTTAGATCAATTGTACTCAATATGTACTTTCAAATCTCTACTTTCTCTTTTCTTCTCTGTCCTCCTCCCCCTCCTCCTTCATCAACTCTTACAGCCAATGACTTTGCAGTTTTCTTCACAAATAAGGCAAAAATCATAAGTGACCAATCCTCCACACCGCAGACTGATGCTAATTTCACAATGACCAATGCACACTCTCTCTCCTCCTTCTCTCCACTCTCAGAGATGGACGTTTCCAAACTTCTCCTGTCCAATCATCCTACTACTTGTCCACTTGATCTGATCCCCACTCACCTCCTTCAAGAGATCTCTTCTTCAGTCATACCTTCGCTTACTCACATTGTCAACTCCTCTCTTCACTCTGGAACATTTCCCTCAGCATTTAAGCAGGCTCGGGTAAGCCCACTGCTGAAGAAATCATCTCTAAATCCAGCACTTTTAGAAAACTACAGACCGGTCTCCTTTCTTCCATTTATTGCAAAGACACTTGAGTGAGCTGTTCAACCAGCTCTCTATGTTCCTTCTATGTACCTCCTGGACAGCAACCAATCTGGCTTCAAACGCGTCCACTCAACTGAGACTGCTCTGCTCTCGGTTACTGAAGCCCTCCGACTAGCAAGAGCAGCTTCAAAATCCTCGGTACTCATCTTACTGGACCTGTGTACTGGTTTTGACACTGTTAATCACCAGATTCTCCTGTCCACCCTCAGAAAGATGGGCATTTCTGGAATCGCACTCCTGTGGTTTAAGTCCTACCTCTCAGATAGATCCTTCAGGGTGTCTTGGAGGGGTGATGTTTCTAAGTCTCAACTTCTTGCTACTGGGGTTCCTCAAGGCTCATTACTTGGACCACTTCTCTTCTCCATCTACATGACATCATTAGGATCTGTCATTCAGAAGCTTGGCTTTTCTTATCATTGCTACGCTGATGACACCCAACTCTACTTCTCATTCCAACCTGATGACCCGACAGTAGATGCTTGCATTTCAGTCTGTCTGAGTGACATTTCTAGCTGGATGAATGACCATCACCTTCAGCTCAACCTTAATAAGACAGAACTGCTGGTGGTTCCAGCTAAACCAATGTTTCATCATAACTTCTCTATACAGCTGGGTTTGTCAACCATTCCTGTCAGAGTAAGGCACCCAACTTCTTGTCCAAGCTCTTGTTCTCTCCAGACTGGACTAATGTAATGCTCTCCTGGCTCTTCCTGCATGTACTGTCAAGCCTCTGCAACTGATCCAGAATGCAGCAGCGAGGGTTGTCTTCAATGAGCCAAAAAAAGCTCACGTTACTCCTCTCCTCATCAGGTTACACTGGCTACCAGTAGCTGCGTACATCAAATTCAAGGTACTGATGCTTGACTACAAGACGACCACTGTCACAGCACCAACATACCTAAACTCACTAATTCAATCTTATGTGCCCTCCAGAAGTTTGCGCTCTGCAAGTGAACGACGCCTTGTGGTGCCATCCCAAAGAGGTTCAAAATCACTCTCACGGACCTTTTCCTGGACTGTGCCCAGCTGGTGGAATGACCTCCCGGTCTCAATTCGTACAGCGGAGTCTTAACTCAGCTGTATGAAGAATTTCAGTCAGGTTTCAGGCCCCACCATAGCACTGAAACTGCACTTGTTAAAATTACAAATGACCTGCTCCTTGCGTCAGATCAAGGCTGCATCTCATTTCTAGTCTTACTTGATCTTTGTGCTGTGTTCGACACCATAGATCATGACATACTCATAGAGAGATTACAAAACTATACAGGTATTCAAGGGCAGGCTCTAAGATGGTTTAGATCCTACCTGTCTGATCGCTACCATTTTGTTTATTTAAATGGGGTGTCATCTCATTTATCACCAGTAAAATATGGAGTGCCACAAGGATCCGTCCTAGGTCCCCTTCTATTTTCAATATACATGTTGCCCCTTGATAATATTATTAGAAAATACGGGATTAGTTTCCACTGTTATGATGATGATACTCAGCTATATATCTCAACGAGACCAGATGAAACTTCTAAATTATCTAAGATAATGGAGTGTGTTAAAAATGTAAAAGATTGGATGACCAATAATTTTCTCCTATTAAATTCGGATAAGACAGAGATACTAATTATTGGACCAAAAAACACTACACAGAATCTTGTAGATTACAGTTTGCAACTAGACGGATGTACTGTTACTTCCTCTACAGTCAGAAATCTGGGTGTTATATTAGACAGCAATTTGTCTTTTGAAAATCATATTTCCAATGTTACAAAAACTGCATTCTTCCATCTTAGAAACATTGCTAAGATACGAAACATGTTATCTGTTTAAACATGTTTAGCCCCTGCGTACCTAACTAGCCTTCCACCACATTACAACCCATCATGCTCCCTAAGGTCACAAAACGCTGGACTTTTGGTCGTTCCTAGGATAGCAAAGTCCACTAAAGGAGGTAAAGCTTTTTCACATTCGGCTCCCAAACTCTGGAATAGCCTTCCTGATAATGTTCAGGGTTCAGACACACTTTCTCTGTTTAAATCTAGATTAAAAACGCATCTCTTTCGCCAAACATTCGAATAATGTATCTCTTAAATTGTGACTGCAGTTGCATTTGAACAAATGCACATTCTTATTCTTTAGCTTGGGTTAAACTAATTAATTTTACTTTGTTGGAACAGCAGCTACGCTAATTATGTCTCCATTTGTCTCTCTGTTTTGCCACGGGATTTACATCCGTGGTAACTAGGATTTACACAAGCTCCAGTCTGGATCCAGAACACCTGAGAAGAGATGATGCTCCCCATCAGAGGACCTCAGATGATGCTGACCCTGAATCAACAAACAGAACTAACAAATATTGCTACAAGTTTGACTGCATCATATAATAATTGCTGTCAATAATGTTCATCATCTGGTTGACTACGTCTTGTATTAATTTTTCTGAAAAATCCTGTCATATGCAAACAAACTGACAGTCACCACTTATAAGCTACTACTAAATATTGTAGAAACGTTATTTTCTGTAAAGTTCCGTAAAAAGCGCAATACAAATAACCTTGAATTAAATTTACTTATTTTCAAAAAACATCTAAAGAATCATCTTTTTTCACCAGCACTTGACCAACTAATACTATAATTACCTTTTCTTTTCTATTCTATTCTATTCTATTCTATTCTATTCTATTCAAATACATAGCTACGTGTTCTATACTAGACTAACTGAGACTTGTCATGGCACTATATTGTTGTTGTTCTCTTGTTGGTCTGATTGCTTGTATTGTTCTCATTTGAAAGTCGCTTTGGATAAAACTGTCTGCTAAATGATTAAATGTAAATGGATATGTGTGGTGTGTGTGAGAGATTGTGTGTGTGTGTGTGTGTGGATAGATCTGTGGTGCTCATACCGTCATACTTGGCCAGCACAGCCTGGACGTCGGCGTAGTTCTGCAGCTCCAGAAGAGACTCCAGCAGGTTCTCGTGGATGTTGAACATGCTGAGCAGAGGAAACTCCTTCATTAACTGCAGGAAACACAAGAACAGCTCATATTTTCCAGCTCTGGAAACTTCTGCGGCTCATTAGCAAGGTGTATAAGACAGATGGTCTACACAAAACAGCTTTTTAACATGCACAAAACGTATGAATTCAGTGATGTCAGGCCATTGAATTAGCGAAAGATAATGCACATGGTTTCAATCATAACTGCATCATCAGCTGTGCACAATTCTCAATAATTCAACGGGCTATAGAATAACGGCACAGTCGCTCATGCTCATATACCACTAGCAGTTTGCTGATTGCATTACTAATAAAAATGAGGCTTTGTTTCTTTTGTGTGTCAGGAGTCAAAGGTCACTCACGTCTCGCATCATCTTGACAGCTTCCCGTGTGCGGCCGAGCTTTCTGGAGCACATAGCGAGTCTTCTCTTGATGTAGACTAACACGTTTGTGTCTCTTCCTGTGAAAAACACACACACACGTTTGCACATTCATTTCATTCAGTGTAACTTTGACTAGCTACTTCTGTTTTAACATTCACTCATCTACTGACACGTTGTGCTGCTCGTCGCCGGAGAAAGACAAACTACAGAGATGCTGGAGGATCAGCTGCACTCCACTGGATGTGTATCAGAAACATCGCTACACAGCACAATAACTACACATAGAATATACAGTTTCTAGATTATAAAAACCATTACACCTATGGGATGAACACACTTTACACAAAAACAAACATAACAAACGTGTGTGTGTGTGTGTGTGTGTGTGTGTGTGTGTGTGTGTGTGTGTGTACTCACTGTGCTGGGCTTCATACTGTGCTCCGTGATGCTGTAGTTGTTGGCTGCGCCGGTAGCAGCTCTCTCCGATCTTCAGCGCCTGTTTGAAGAGTTTCTCTGCCTCCACGATCGTCGTGGCCTCTTCCTCAGCGAGGAGAATATATGCCGTCGCACAGCTACAACACACACAACACATTCAACACTAAACACTCCTGACCATTAAGCACATTTACACTGACAGCACGGGACAACAACCAAGAATTAAACATGCTGAGAGAACATTACTACAGTATGTACATATTTCACAAGCTACAGGAAATATCTGAAGTAATGTGTGTGGATTCATCGATCAGTGAATGAGTGAGCTCACGTCTGTCAGCACAGAAACACACTCACTCCTCCAGATCCAGAGCTTCATGAGCGGCCGTGATCCGAGCCTGAGGATTCCTCTCTCTCCAGGCCTTCTGCATTACTGCCAGCACACACACACACACACACACACTCATAAACAGGTCCTCCAGACACTGCGCTGAATGCTCTGGATGTTGATGGTAAAGCGGTGCTCTTACTGGCGTCTGCAGGCCGCAGGTGATCAGAATCACAGGTGAAGAAGGTCTGATGATCTTGTGCCGACAGATTCATGTCGTAGTATGTGAGCGGCTCTCTTCCCGTCACCCACGTGTACCTGCGGCAAACACATTCACATCTGCATCTCAATTATCATCAAAACAAGAAAGAAATCAGCCCTGATGGGACGTTCACTCACCGGTTATATTCAGCTCCTCTGAAAAGATTGAGAGGATTTCGCCAAACCTTACACTCTAAACACAAACACACACACAAAACATTAGCAAATACACATTATATCTCAGACTATATCTGAGTTTACCTAGTAAGCGACTGACTAACAGCTAACCACAGTGTGTTAAAGAGGTCATGACATGAGAAATCTATTACTGATATAAGAGGTCTTTGTTCCATCTAATCATCCTGCAAGATGCATGGCTTTAATGCCCTCCTCATTATAAACGAAGCATTTATTTAATCAAGCTCCAAAAACTGCTTGTTTGGATCCGAGGTGCAGGGTGACTTCACCTGGACACAAACATTTGCATTAACACGCCTGCAGAGCAAGACATCCACCCACTGTGTGTGTGTGTGTGTGTGTGTGTGTGTGTGTGTGTGTGCGCGTGCGTGCGTGTGAGTGTGGGCATGTTTTTGTGACATATCAGGACACAACTCTGTATAATGACATGGGTATGACACAGGTATTAGAAGGAGAGGGTGACCAAAGCCCCTTTCACACTGCACGTCGGACCCGCAATATTACCGGAAAATTGCCGGGTCGCCTTCTGTGTGAAAGCACAGTGATGATGCGCGTTATCGCGCGACTCTTTTACCGGCTGTTTTGAAGAAAGATCAACGTTCGCGACGAAAACACATGTGCAAACTGTAATGAAGCAGAGATCAGTTAGTTCCTCACTTTCCGCGCTGACTCAGAGATCGTTTGCTTGCTTCAGTGAAAGTGTATCGTGTCTAGCGTTGTCGACTCGTACATTACACGTCACGCCCTGATGTCACGTGACGTTAATGGGATCTTCAAGGGTTGTGTGTGAAAGCATGCACATATACCGGGTCATCACTGGCAGTGTGAAAGTGCAGAATCTAGCGACCCGGGAACAATTGCAGGAACACTTTACCCCTGTATTTGCCGGAATAGCAGTGTGAAAGGGGCTTTATGAGCACTTAACCCATGTCCCCATTTTTCAAAACACTTATAAATCATACAGAATTAGTTTTTTTGAGAAAGTAAAAATGCACAAAGTTTCCTGTGAGGGTTAGGGTTAGGTGTAGGGTTGGTGTAGGGACATAGAATATACAGTTTCTACAGAATAAAAACCATTTCACCTATGGAATGATGACACTTTACACAAAAACAAACATGTGTGTGTGTGTGTGTGTGTGTGTGTGTGTGTGTGTGTGTGTGTGTGCTTGTGTGTGTGAGGGTCAGAAAGAGGGTTGAAAATAACCCTTTTTTCACATATTTTGTTTAGTATTTTTGTGCCAAAACCTTTATTAACGTTATATGTCAAACTCAAGGAACACATTAGGACTGCAGGACTGTTAGGAGAGGTGGAGGTGTAGCTGCTCTATTTAAAGATGTCTATCAATGCAAGTGTCATTTGGTCAGTACTTGTTTTTCGAATATCTAGGGATTGTGCTGAAAGGTGCTCCACGCATTCTGTTTATTATTATTTACAGGCCTCCAAAATACTCTCCAACCTTTGTTGAAGAGGTCACAGAAATGTTATCAATGATTTCCTCAGAGTTTGACTGTTTTGCAATTGCAGGGGATTTTAATATTCACATAGATAATGCAGAAAACAAAACTACAAAAGAAATGATAACGATTTTAAACACCTTTGACCTGATTCAGCATGTGCATGGACCCACACACAAAGGTGGACACACTCTGGATCTAATCATCAGTAGGGGTCTAAACATTTCATCCATTGTTATTAAGGACATAGCACTATCTGATCACCTCTGTATTTTCTTTGATATATTGATCTCTGCTACCACTGAATCTAGATCTGTCTCTGTCAGAAGGAGATGCATTAACGAGAACACAAGTGTACTATTTATGGAGGCTATATCTTTAACACCAAGCATTTCTGCAGACTCTGTTGATATTCTCCTTGATTCCTTCAACTCAAAAGTTAAGAATGTTATTGATGATATTGCTCCAGTAATAGTCAGTAAGAAAACAAACAGACAGAAATCATTTTGGAGAAGATCAACAGCAGTTCAGACTATGAAAAGACAATGCAGAAAAGCTGAGCAGATGTGGAGGAAGACAAAACTTGAAATTCACTATACTAGAACCAGTCAGTTAGAAATACCAAGGGTTCACACAAAACAAGAGGAGTCCTCCTTTAGTTACTATGCCCCCCCCCCCCCCCCCCCCGCAGTTGGAATCAGCTTCCAGAAGAGATCAGATGTGCTAAAACACTAGTCACATTTAAATCTAATCTCAAAACTCATCTGTTTAGCTGTGCATTTATTAAATGTCCAAACTGATTGCACTGTTTTTTTTTCCTTCTTTAATTGTTGTGATACATTTTTATGATTATTTTACTCTCTTTTACGTAAAGTACTTTAATTTACCATTGTGTATGAAATGTACTATATTAATAAACTTGCCATGCCTTGTAAAATAATAGATAATCCATGTCATGAGCCCTTAACTGACAGTAAGGCTGGTGTTGTCCAGTCGTGTGTTCCTGACCTGACACAGTCTGTCGGCTGGAGTCGGTGTCTCCATCACTGCTGCTGGAGCTGTTGGGCGAGCTGTGGTCAACTCCACCTAACAGAGGACGCAGATGACTGACAGACACCTGCTCGATGAAGGACGTGCCATACTTCCTGAAGTACCACCACTCGAAGATCTGCAGCACAGAGACACACGCCCTTTATCATCATCATCATTACCATCACCATCATCATCACCACCATCACCACCATCATCATCATCATCATCACCATCACCATCACCATCATCATCACCATCATCATCATCATCATCACCATCACCATCATCATCATCATCCTCACCATCATCACCATCATCACAATCATCACCAGCATCATTATCATCATCATCATCAGCATCATTATCATCATCCTCACCATCATCATCATTACCATCACCATCACCATCATCATCATCATCCTCACCATCATCACCATCATCACAATCATCACCAGCATCATTATCATCATCATCATCAGCATCATTATCATCATCCTCACCATCATCATCATCATCATTACCATCACATCATCACCAGCATCATTATCATCATCATCATCATCATTACCATCACCATCACCATCATCATCATCCTCACCATCATCACCATCATCATCATCCTCACCATCATCACCATCATCATCATCCTCACCATCATCACCATCATCATCATCCTCACCATCATCACCATCATCACCAGCATCATCACCATCATCATCATTACCATCACCAGCATCATTATCATCATCCTCATCATCATCATCATCATTACCATCACCATCATCATCATCATTACCATCACATCATCACCAGCATCATTATCATCATCATCATCATCATCACCATCGCCATCATCACCAGCATCATTATCATCATCCTCATCATCATCATCATTACCATCACCATCACCTTCATCATCCTCACCATCATCACCATCACCATCATTACCATCACCATCATCATCATCATCCTCACCATCATCACCATCATCACCATCATCATCCTCACCATCATCATCATCACCAGCATCATTATCATCATCATCCTCACCATCACCAGCATCATTATCATCATCACCATCATCATCATCACCATCATCACCAGCATCATTATCATCATCCTCACCATCATCATCATCATCATCATCAAGGGTCTGAACAATAATAATACATTCAGCTGCTTCTCTCAATAACTAATTCAATGTCTTTAATATTTCTAACTTCTAACTAATATAACCTACAGAGCGCCTTTTATTGACAGAATCTATTTGGTTATTAAAATACAAGGAAGAGATTAAACTAAATTAAATAATACTATAGTTGTTTTGAAAAATACTATAGTAAAATGTATCAAACTGTATATATTATAGTATTTACAACAATTTGTTATTGAATGCTACAGCCTACTGTAGTGATAACTATAGTGAACTGATAATAAATACTAGGACTGGGTCAAAAAAATAAAAATAAAAAATAGATATCTCGATATATTATCCATTCACATTTTTACGAAACTATATAAATTCGTAAATCCCAAGAATGGATTAGTCGAGCCTGTTTTCAGTTAATGGATGGAAAACATTAATGGGCACTTCCCATCCAATAAATCACAATAAGCATTGTACTTTGGTACTTTTAATATGAATCAAAGTCTCAGATTACAAATTATGTTTATGTATTGCAGTATTCAAACAATAAATGCAGTTTTGGAGCCGTTTAATGTGAAGTGACAGATCGCTGTAATGTCACACTGAACTGATCGTCTCCTCCTTTAATACTAGTTATAGAACAAAATAAACATGACTAAAACTCCGAAGGTAAGTTAAAAGAAAAGAGTACAACTTTATAATCCATATCCTGTCCCATGTAATCCCTCGATCAGCATTTCAGCCATGCAAAGACCTCAATATAACACATTCACCGCAGAAACAAACATATTCGGGACCATAAACTCATTAATCAGAAATACACGCACCACATAACATATTCAATATAATATACTGTTCTTCAATCTTTTATTTTTGTTTGAATAAATCCATCAAGTTTTTATGACAGCCCCCATTATGAAGTGAAGTTTATAACTGAAACAGACATATTATGTAATTGTAACTTTATTTATTTTTTTTACTTCATAAACGTGTAATTTTAACAAATCAATCAATTTTAACCTTCAATTTTTTAGTATTGTAGCACCAACGGACTCTCATGTATATTTTACAGCATTAGTAGATAGATTTTATTCCTGATATAAATCCTAAATAATCAATATTGAATTGAAGCGCAAGTTTGTGAATGTGAACCAAATCAAGTCCGCAAATTTGTGTCAAAATGCAGCCCTATTAAATACATTAGTATACTTTAGTTTTTACTACAGTAAACTGTATTGTGTTGTAGTATAATATACTCTTTAGTTCTAGAAAACTTAGTTCAGTACTGGGTAAACTAATTTGTTTATATTATCATAGTTGTTTCATTACCACAGTAACTATAGGATAACCACAACACATTAATTCAAGAACTTCACTATAGTATTTACTATAGTATATATATATAGTATAGTTCAAAAACACTGTAGTATTATTTCACGTGGGAGTGTTTGCCAGCAGTGAATCAATCTCACCAGTATGAGTCCAGAGATGAGGGATGAGGTGCCCGTCAGCGCCACGTAAAACTTAGGGGTCAAAGTGTTGAGGAACAAGCTCACTGCAGAGAAAACAGCCAAACAGAGGAGTTTAGACCGAAGACAGTGACATCACAGACCACAGACACCAGACAGACATCAGGACCAATGAGAAATGAGCTCTGACAGGAACACTGAATCAGCTTTCACATCACTCATCTAATGCTCACCACAGCCTGCTGAGGTCACGCTCACCACATCACTTCCTGTTTTACTGATGACAATAAATACCACTAGCCAGAAAACAACACGTATACCAGACCCATTGGCCTGTGAGGATATCAGCTGATCTGTCGAGACGAACACTTCCTGTCACAGCAGACCAGTGATCCTGAAATCTGTCCAGATCTAAAGAAGACATGAAGTCAGTGAGACCAGGGAACAGCGCCTCACCATTAACCCTTTCCTTTGTCAAAACACATATGTATTGTGCATCCTGTCCAGTGCTGTCCTTCAAACAATATGCAATCATTTGTGCTATACATTACACACTAAACATGAACTAAACTAACATTACATGAAACAAATGATGGCTTACCTGTTTAAAGTAGAAGCTAAATCACTCATTTGAAAATAATAATCATAAAATTTTAAAAAGTACTAAATAAGAACTCAGTCATCAGAACCGCAATCATGCATTCAATGTCTAGCAAAACGTTTCTTTTTTTTTTTTTTTTTTTTTTTTTAAACCTATATAAACGTTAGATCAAATGGATTGATTGTTTTTCATTAATGTGTTAATAAACATCTGAAGAAGATCCCATCCTTCTGTCATCGTTCACTCTTTCTTCTGTTCTGTTCTTTCTTCTTTCTTCCGGAAAACTGCTGTTTTTGTGTCCTAACACTGAACGCTGATGGACATCACTGTACAGACAAACGCAGTTGAGTCATTCTTCAGAATATCTTCTCTGATGTTCCGCAGATGAAAGAGAGTCTCTTGGTTTTGGAAAGGCATGATGGGATGTGTTTCTCTCCGTCGAACACACGGCGGGCGTCTGACCGCAGCTGCACTCATTCATTCAGAGGAGAGCCACTCCAGCACAGACACACCATTCATGAAGACCACAGTCTGACCGGTCCAGACACCAGACACCGCTCACTTCAGGAGGACACGCGGTCAGTAAGAATGATTTCTGAGGATAATGTGACACTGAAGACTGGACGAATGATGCTGAAAATACAGCGGAGCATCACAGAAATACATTACACTTTAACTTGAAAACAGCTATTTGAAATTGTAATAATATTGCACAATTCTGACTGTATTTGTAGATGAAATAGATGAAGCCATGGTGAGCAGAAGAGACTTCTGGTTAACTCTGGTTAAATAAAGTTCAAAGCCTGTGGATGGTGTGTTTTCATCATGCTGTATTATCAGTGTCCTGCAGCACAGAAGCAGTCATCAGTGTCACAGACGGATATTTGTCTGGGTCACAATTATACATTTCTCTTTTATGACAAAAATCATTAGGATATTAAGTAAAGATCATGTTCCGTGAAGCTATTTAGTTGATGTTCTACTGTAAATATATCAAAACTTAATGTTTGATTAGTAATATGCATTGCTAAGAACTTCATTTGAACAACTTTAAAGATGATTTTCTCAATATTTAGATTTTTTTGCTCCCTCAGATTCCAGATTTTCAAATAGTTGTATCTCAGACAGATATTGTCCTCCGAACAGACCACACATCACTGGAGAGATGATTTATTCAGCTTCAGATGATGTATACATCTCAGTTTGGAAATACTGACCCTTACGACTGGTCTGAGTTTGAGGGTCACATAACTCAAAAGTGCTCTTTTAAACAGCCCCATGCTTTCACTGGATGATGTTTATGAGGCTAGCGCTCCGTTCATCACTAGTGCTGATTCTCAGATCAGGACCACAGTTCAGACAAGTCTGACCCTAGTTTACTTCTCAATCACAACTCAATCATATTAAAACAGAGCATCAGCCACACACACACACACACACATCTCTACAAGTGTTGCTACAGTGTGATGATAACAGCGCTCAGAAGAAGTGCAGTGAAGCAGGCCTCACACTGACCGAGCGAAGCTAACAGAGAGAGAAGAGCAGACGATCAGCTGTGTTTCTGTCAGAGCCTGGCCTTCTCACACACACACACACACACACACAGGATGAGGAGGATGGGTACTCACACGAGGACTCGCTGCCGAACATGTCTGATCCAGGATCTGTGACGAGAGAGAGAGGGGAGAGGGGGGGGGCATCCACACACAATACAGTCCACCGCTCCAGATGCTGATCCTCCTGCTGCATGAGAGCAGCTCTCCAGCGCCGAGACCCCACCTGGAGCGACACACAGCCTCAGCAAACACTCAGAGACGTCACCAACCAACAGAGGAGGAACTGACCAATCACAGCACGCTCTCTGTGTCTGAAACACAGACACACACACACACACACACACAGACACTCTCTCTCTCTCTCTCACACACACACACACACACACACACACAGAGACACACACACACTCTCTCTCTCACACACACACACAGTCTCTCTCACACACACACACACACACACACACACACTAGATGAGTGATGTAAAGCAGTAGAGCGTGCAGTTACACATCACTACACTAGTGTTTCCTGATCATTCATGCTTCTTTGTTCACAAAACATTCAACCTTTTATATTTAAACCACGTCAAATGCTACAAATGTTTTATTTGATTCAGAAACTAACATTAAATAACATTAATACATAAATGCAAAAAAAATGTTGTTCTTTGTTTGTCTGTGGCGAGTCCATTATAAAGACATTAAAACACAAGTCACATTCTTAGGCTTCTCCTTTTAATAAATTTAATATCAAAATATACAAAGAATTATTCATTTACAAACACTTTGTTGTATGGAGTTCCAGGTTTTCTAACTAACCTTGACTTGACACAGAATAAAAGAAACAGTAAAATGTTGATGTGATTGTACAGGCAGCATTTCTGAAAGAGTGACTCGATCAAAAACATCATCGTGTCATGATGATAACTCATATATCTATATATATTTCTATTTGTCCAGACAATGAAAGTCCACTAAAACATTCTTCAGAATCTCTTCTTTTACAAAATAAAGTAAATCACATGGGTTTGATTCATAAGTATGAGTATGATTGAACATGTTTAGATGAAGGATGACTTTAATATAGCAGAAATGAAAGCATCATGCACTGGCTTTAGTCTCACTTCTGCTCAGATAGGACTCATTTATTACACAATTACACAAACCGCTCACATCATTTCTCACGTATTCACTTTAAACTAGCTGAATAACAATCAATAATAATAATAATAATAATAATAATAATAATAATAATAAAACGAGGTCTTTACTGACACGTGTCGTCTTGTTATTCAGGAACTCGTTTGATCCAATTACTTCTCTAACTTATTAATCAATTGTTTATAAAAATACAGCACGCTTAATAACGCTCTAATAATCGCAGATATGAGTTTACAAGCACAGTTAGCATTGCTAACACACAACAACAGCTCAAGTTCACAAAGCGTGAGAGAGACAATATAATCACAGGATTATGAGCTGCATTGCGTGATTTATCTGTGTATTCTCGTGTCCATCATGTTTTTGTTTTACCTGCAGTCTGATGATGATCGCTCGATCACAAAACAGCAGCAGAAGAAAGAAACACAGCAGACATGACACACGGAGAAGACACGCCCACTCACTCTACACCCCGCCTTCATAAACACAGGCCCCGCCCACCGGCACTGAACCACATTCATGCAAGTGTAGTATTTTTTATGTATTTTATTCAGTTACTGGGAAGTGCCGTGTTTTTAAACATATTGTTGAGTTTAGTCTGAGTCTATTGTTTTGTCAAATTTGTAATTCATGAAAAAAGCACAGTAACTGAAGGAGGCGTTTTACATGGTTTTATATCCTGTCTTTATTTTAAAGTGGTATTTCTTTTCTTACCAAAAGAGAATCAAATGGCTTTTAAACACCGTGTTTGTCTGTTTGAATCAGTAAACCTGCAAACTCAAACTCTGTGGAAATAGCCTGAGGTCACTGTTTTTATTCGATTTTATTTTCTATTAAACATTATTCGGATCCATTGTACTCGTCCCTTTGTCCACTTTGTTATAAATCTGGAAAAATGTAATGTAAAAAATAAACATAGGTATGACTAGTTACACATATTTCTGGTTTAGTGTCAATTTATTTTGATTAGTTTGATTGTTAATTAACAAACAAATAATAAAATAATAAAATAAATGATTAGAAATGAAACATATTGCACAAAGGTAAATAATGTAACTTTCATTATTAAAATCAAGACAATCTAGGCTCAACAACAATCCAGAGAAAGTTCATGAAGTTTAGACAGAAATTCCTTAAAATCGTCTACATTTACGCATGTAATGTTTGCATCAAGTAAATAAACCAAAACTATTACATTGATGATAATGTTATAACACAGAATGAGTGCATCACTGTGAGCATAGGGTTTATCATTAAAGAGCACATGATCTTTTCTTGGGGATTTGTGTATGTGTATGGCGTCGCCAGTCGTGACGTCAGCGCGTCCTAACCTCTCGCGAGCGCAGGAAACTGGAGCAGCGACAAACTCTCGCTGGGAATTTTGTTTTAACTGCTTTTTTTTTTCTTTCTTTCTTTATTTTTTCTTTTCTCCTGCATTAATTGTTGTTTTTCGACCTCAGCCCGTCCGTCGGGAGACTTTTCTCGCGGGCAGTGTTGTTTAAGGAACGCTTCGTGTTTTTAAAGTGGTCGATTCGTACTTTTATCCCGGTGTTTTTCCTCATGGATCGGATGGTGACGCGTCAGAATAATTCACTCTTTTAAACCCGTTTCGTTAATTTATATTTTAATAGTACAACACGTCATCAAACTTCGGCTTTAAATGTTTATTTTAAAGGCTAAAGTTGATTGATTCCTGCGCTTACATGATGATAATTTTGACTCCTCTTACTTTAGCTGCTAATGCTAAGTAGCGCAGGCCGCTACTGGAGTTTATTTATAAATATTTATACGAGTGTATTGGTATTTCTATAATTATATGTATTTGTGAGTGTATGAATGAAAATGAGAATCTGACGGAGGTCTTTGATTGATCAGTGATGTCTTCTCCATCACTTTAGACTCAGATATCTAGTGATGAGTGATGTTTATCACTCATTATAAAGTCCTCGTCTGTTTTCTTTACTTTTTCGTTTTTTCTAAGTCAGATATAATTTTTATTTACTCATGTCGTGAAGTTTAATGGCTTGACGAACAATTTTTTGTCATAGTTGATATTTTAAATGTGTTAGCTGTGACTGAACTGGACACAGTTGAAAAGAGGAGAAACAAACACAGCTCAGAATCAAGGTAAATACACACCTGTACTGATCTACTGTCTGTTACTGATCTTCTGTCTGTTACTGATCTACTGTCTGTTACTGATCTTCTGTCTGTTACTGATCTACTGTCTGTTACTGATCTTCTGTCTGTTACTGGTCTTCTGTCTGTTACTGGTCTGATCTTCTGTCTGTTACTGATCTTCTGTCTGTTACTGGTCTGATCTTCTGTCTGTTACTGGTCTGATCTTCTGTCCGTTACTGGTCTGATCTTCTGTCCGTTACTGGTCTGATCTTCTGTCCGTTACTGGTCTGATCTTCTGTGTGTTACTGGTCTGATCTTCTGTCTGTTACTGGTCTGATCTTCTGTCCGTTACTGGTCTGATCTTCTGTCCGTTACTGGTCTGATCTTCTGTCCGTTACTGGTCTGATCTTCTGTCTGTTACTGGTCTGATCTTCTGTCCGTTACTGGTCTGATCTTCTGTCCGTTACTGGTCTGATCTTCTGTCCGTTACTGGTCTGATCTTCTGTCCGTTACTGGTCTGATCTTCTGTCCGTTACTGGTCTGATCTTCTGTGTGTTACTGGTCTGATCTTCTGTGTGTTACTGGTCTGATCTTCTGTGTGTTACTGGTCTGATCTTGTGTCTGTTACATTACCAAAGAACATCATCACAATCTCAGTCTAGTGTAAGTTTATGCACTTTAAACACTCTCCTGTTATAATAATTGCAATAAATACTATATATGGTGAATGAATTTATTATACTTATTACATGCACTTGGTTATTATAACATGCAATAAATATTATGTAAGAAATAAGCCCTAATATTATTTATTATTATCAGCCTGATAATAGTTGTCTTGCTATCGTCATAGAGCATCAGCCACAGGTGCTATCTCTGACCAAACAACAAAACCTTGGTATTTAGCTGTAGAATCCCTGGCAATGATGGGTCCTGTATAATTTACCTGTGTGTTCACCCTATAATAGCGACTGCAGCAAACAAACCGTGTGTGTGTGTGTGTGTGTGTGTGTGTGTAGATGATGTGCGAGGTGATGCCCACCATCAGCGAGGCGGAGGTCAGCAGTAACGGAGGCGGTCTGGGCCCCGGCTCTCCCGTGCAGACGGACTCTGAGGGCCACTTTGAGTCTCTGATGGTGTCTATGCTGGAGGAGAGAGACCGACTGCTGGACACGCTCCGAGAGACGCAGGAGAACCTGTGTGTGACGCAGAGCAAACTGCACGAGATCAGCCACGAGAGAGACTCGCTGCAGAGACAGCTCAACAGTGCCCTGCCGCAGGTAACCGCTGGAGGAAAACACATTCATCATCGCAGACCGATTTAATCACGCGATTATGAAGTTCTGAGATTATGGAAGCAGTTTGTTTGCTTGTCAATGAAGTACTGCTCTGTGTAGTAAATGCAGCTCCACCTGAAACCATTGAGACGTCAAGCATCTTTCCAAACATTAGAAGCATTTATCAACCTCTTGTCCCACAAAATACATTTAATAACATGTTTTTATTCAAACTCCCTTATAAATATAAATGATTGTAATGGAAATGATAATGATACGAACTCCGATAAACCATATATTGTCATAGCGTTGTGTTTATTAGTCGCGCTGAATCAATGAAAGCAGTTCAATCTTCTGTTTCCTGGAACGATGTGCGTTTCCTTTCTTCTGTGGTGTGTTTGGAGTTTCTTCATGAGAGATTTACTACTGAACCCTGCTCCACTGAAAGATATGCAGCTTTTGCCTGATCACAATTAAATAAATTAAAAATATTGCCGATTTTAAGTTTTAATATATATTTTTTTTATTTCTTTAAATTCCCTTTTTCTTTAAAATAAAATATAACACTTTATCTTGCTTATTTTATTAAAAAAATAAAAAATAAAATGCAATAATATTATTTTTACTATTATTATTTTTTGTGTAGTTCTATTTAATGGGTCACACTATGTGCAGTGTGAGGACCAAACCAAATCTCTGTGTGCTCTCATGAGAACCAGGCTGAAAAACTTGTGTGAACCCTTGAATATAGACCTAAAGTAATTTAAACAGCCTTCTGTTCCTTTACCTAATTTTCTGAAAGTATAGGTGGCATTACTGTGAGTGCTGTTTGTCACAGAATCCTGTTCTCTTGTGTTTTCACACTGAAGGAGTTTGCAGCTCTTACGAAGGAAGTGAATCTGTGTCGAGAGCAGCTGCTGGAGCGAGAGGAGGAGATCTCCGAGCTCAAAGCAGAGAGAAACAACACACGCGTGAGTCACTGCACACATCTCTTTGCTTTAATTTATTTTATATATTTGTATACGATCTATACAATCAAACTTGTAAATATATATTTTTGCATTCCCTGCCTTTAAAGTTGTCTAAGTGAATTCTTAGCAATGCATATTACTAATCAAAAATTAAGTTTTTATTTATTTATGGTAGGAAATTTACAAGATATCTCCATGGAACATGATCTTTACTTAATATCCTAATGATTTTTGTCATAAAAGAGAAATGTATAATTGTGACCCATACAGTGTATTGTTGTCTATTGCTACATATATCTCTGTGATACTGATGCTGCTTCTGTGCTGCAGGGACACTGATAATACAGTGTATATATAGTTATAAATGTACATACATGTTTTGAAAGGAAAATATAATAAAACTTTGGAGGATTTCTGATGCAGATGGCGATGACGATTGACCGACATCATGACAGTCTTGTGTAAAGTGTCCGTGGTTCTTTATGTCAAGGCTGATGTGATGCTGGGTCGGCCTGTGTGATGTGTGATGTGTGATGTGTTGGCTGCGGTCTCAGTTGTTGCTGGAGCATCTGGAGTGTCTGGTGTCTCGTCACGAGCGTTCTCTGAGGATGACTGTAGTCAAGCGTCAGGCTCAGTCTCCCGCCGGCGTCTCCAGTGAGGTGGAGGTGCTCAAGGCACTCAAATCTCTCTTCGAGCACCACAAAGCCCTGGATGAGAAGGTAGTGTCCTGAGGGAGCTGGTGTGTGTGTGTGTGTGTGTGTGTGTGAGGTGTGCTTCATGTGTGCTGTGTGTGTGTGTTGTGATCAGGTGAGAGAGCGTCTGCGTGTGGCTCTGGAGAGATGCAGTATGCTGGAGGAGCAGCTCACCGCCGCTCATAAAGAGGTGAGCTCCTCACAGAACACCGCCTCAGAGCAATCAGAACCTGATCTAACCATCATTACTCCCATCAATCAGTGATCATTTCACATCAATCAGGCTTTGGTGTGTTATTCAGCTTTTATAAAATGGTGAAAATATTAAGTTACGCATTCTAACTAATATTATATTCTAATATAAGGCAATCATGTCAGCTTTTGAACATTTCAAACAATTATATTACTATTTTACAATTACAATTGTTATAAAGTTATTTTTTTAAAAATAAATAAATATATTTGGCACAAAATGAGAAGACACCGAGAGATGTTCTCAATCACTATTTAACTAACTTTATGAAGAAAGCACTCCTTCTGTCATAACGTCTAGTAAGTCATGTAGATGTGGAACAAAATAAATGTAAGCGATAAGACATGTATTTTTGTATAAATGATTTAATTCATAGCATTAGCTCTCTTCAAACACCTTATATGATAATCAAAACTGTGCTGAGCTAGATTACGCTTTAATCTGTGCAAACCTTCAATGTAATAAGGTAGTTTTATTTATTTTGCATTCACCTATAAAAAGATTGTATTATTAGCTTGCTCCACACTGGATCGCTTTATAACAGAAAATCAAGTAGTATTTCTGAAACACATTTTTTTGTTTAATACTGTATTAAAGCTACTTGTTTTAACTCAATCCCTTGAATAAAGTGCTATTAATATACACACGACGTGACTTGAGTTCTCATGCAAACATAACCACATCAGTATTATCAGATGCTTTCTTAACTGCTGCTTTCTCATGGCTATCATTCGTAACGTTTCAGCTCTAAGAACAATGTCACTGTGGGTTAACTCTTGTTTAGCTGGTGATTCTCAAGGAGCAAAACAGTCAGAAGAAGGTGATTGGTGGATCAGCAGAAGTGAATCACAGCTCTGGTGCAGCACTGAACACTAATGGCAAGGTACACCCCACACCACAAGAGTAATCAATGTGATGAGCTGATTAACTGGCTTCTGATCAGACATGGAGCTGTTTAACTATTTCAGGGCTCCAGACAAAGAGCCATTGGCTTCCATAAGAAAAAACCTTAGTCGTCAAATTATTTTTTTAAGTGCCACAGAATAAACACATTTATTTTCATTTTAAAATGTTAATCATACTCTCGTGTTTGTCTCCTCTTTTTCTTGACTTTATCTGCATTTTAATCCATCTTGTAGATGACCTGGGAACTAAGATTCACTTAAAGTAGAAACTAAACGTCTTTTCCAACTCGAAATATACAGTTATAAAGAATTGTTCATTACACAGAATCTGTTCCAATATCATGATCATAAGCATCACTTGGCCATTGAGTGTACATTTTTAAAGAAATTGCAATTTAATACATTTAAGTTAGCCCAACTTAAAATAAAAAGAACACAACACATTTTCAAATTTGAGATATATGCTAGTGTAACTCAGAATTATCAAGTTCACTTGTTTTTTTCATTATACATGAAGTTTATTAATTTAAAAGCAATGGGTTTCCAACAGGTTTTTATTTTATTTATTTTTTTAAGTTAAACTTTATCATGTTTTTTACAGTTTAGTATGTTACTGTAGACGTTGCTCTGCTGCGCTCATGCTATTAGTTTTATCTGTGCAGGTCTTAAAAAGTCTTCAGTGTAAGCCTGAAAATCCTGCAGAAACCCTGAATTCAGTGAAAGTGTTTCTGATGAACATCCTGGTAGTTTCTCGAGGTCTTCATAATCCAGAGTAAAGTGTGGTGTGTGTTTCCAGCAGCGCTTGTCAGACGTGTCTCTGGGTGCAGAGGAGGATTGTGGGAAGGACGTGGAGCTGCAGGAGGCTCTGGACAGACAGAGTAAGGAGCTCCTGCACATGAAGGAGCGTGTGGCGTCTCTGTGCAGCCGCGTCTCTGAGCTGGAGGAGGATCTGGACACGGCCCGGAAAGACCTCATCAAGTCTGAGGACATCAACAGCCGTCTGCAGAGAGACTTACGAGAGGTACGACAGGAGCACAGGAGTGCACTGAAGCAGTCTCTGACCGTCTGTCTGTCTCTGACCGTCTGTCTGTGGTCTCTCTCCGTCTCTGACCGTCCGTCTGTGGTCTCTCTCCGTCTCTGACCGTCTGTCTGTGCTCTCTCTCCGTCTCTGACCGTCCGTCTGTGCTCTCTCTCCGTCTCTGACCGTCTGTCTGTGCTCTCTCTCAGTCTCTGGCTCAGAAGGATGACATGGAGGAGAGGATCACCACGCTGGAGAAGCGCTACCTCGCGGCTCAGAGAGAAGCCACGTCTGTCCATGACCTCAACGACAAACTGGAGAACCAGATCGCCAACAAGGACTCGCTGGTCTGCCAGGTGTGCATCTCTTACTCTTAGAAACAGACCGTGCTGCTACATGAGTGAATAATGTTGAGCTACAGGCACCAGAAGTGAACAATGTCACAAACCTGAGTTCATTAAGCCCTCTTCTAGTGATCCCAGTGCTCTAATAGCAATTAAACATCTAAAATGAGAGGAGTACCTGGCTCTCTGCTCTCTTCTCAAGCTGTGTGTGTGTGTGTGTGTGTGTGTGTGTGCAGCTGGAGGACAGGAGTCGTGTGCTGCAGGAGCGTCTGGAGCTGGCGGAGCAGAAGCTGCAGCAGACGATGCGTAAGGCCGAGACGCTGCCGGAGGTGGAGGCAGAGCTGGCTCAGAGGGTCGTGGCCCTCACTAAGGTACGGCTCTCACACACACACACACACACACACACACACACACACACACACTGTTTGCTGCTGCTGTAGTGTCTGATGTGTGTGTGTCTCGCAGGCGGAGGAGCGGCACGGGAACGTGGAGGAGCGTCTCAGACAGATGGAGGCTCAGCTGGAGGAGAAGCACCAGGAGCTGCTGAGGGTGAGAGATCTCCACACCTCGCTCAGTGTGTGAACACAGCAGATGCTTTACTCTTCTGTGGTGTTTCAGGCTCGTCAGCGGGAGAAGATGAACGAAGAGCACAACAAGCGTCTGTCGGAGACCGTGGACAAACTGCTGTCTGAGTCCAACGAGAGACTGCAGCTTCACCTGAAGGAGCGCATGACGGCGCTGGAGGACAAGGTACAGCTCACACACCTCCAGTCTCTGACCCTGACACTGGTGTGTGTTCACGATCACTGACACCTCCTTCTCTCTTCATTAGTGAGTCGATAACGAGCGCTCTCTTACTGACTGAGGGCTTTCTTTTCATTCATATTTTCATTAATCTCTTTGTTTTGGAAAGTGCCATATGATTACAGAATCAAGAAGTATAAATGTATTATTTTGCACATTCATTAAGTTCAAATTATATTTTTGTAGAATTCATTTACAAATTATTTATCAATAGTATAGGAATAAATATAGGTGTCAGGTGTCATGTGTCACATGAGGAGAGTGGAGCTGAACAGAGCTGATGACGGCCGGAGAGTTCGTTTAGAAACTAAATGCAGAAGCGTCTGTCTGGTGATATTTTAGCTTTTAAAAAAACCTGTTGACTTCAGTCATTTATAGCTGATTATGATTTTTTTTATTTTTTTACATTTATTTCTTATTTATTTGGTTGCACAGTGTTAGCTGATTTATTTTGACTTCATTTAAACCTTCTGTAATTTATTTTTTATTTTACATCAAGGTGTAAGCCGTGCTTCTAAGATCTCGTAATGGATTCGCTAATACTGTTGTAATAAGTGCTGACTTGGGTAACAAACAGTCAGTACTGACGCTGTTGAGCTGACTCTTGAAGACTGATGACTGGTCTGTGATTGGCTTCAGTGATCATCTCTTCACCGAGCACACACAGAAACACACCAGATCTCTCTGATATATCTGCACACACACGTTCAGCTGATAGAGAGCACAGTGACAGCAGTATTAACACGCACTGAAGGTTTCCTCACTGTCAGACTCGTTCTGGAGACCCAGCCCTCATCAGGTCCTTCAGGTTTATCTGAGCAGGTCACAACTAATGCTGCGTTCACTCCCTGTTTCCTGAGATTCAGAGATCAACACGTGAGCTTCAGCTCGAGGCTGTGCAGCTTTCTGCCTTATTACACTTCATCAGTGTTTCTTTCACCTAACACATGGAGAGCCTAGATATATATATATCTGTGTTGCGTGATCGTTCACATTACTTTTGTATGAAAACATCTACAGTGGCAAAAGTCAACTGACTGACACTTGTCTCCCGTGTGTCTGTGTGTGTGTGTGTGTCTGTGTCTGTCTGTCTGTGTCTGTCTGTCTGTGTGTGTGTCTGTCTGTGTGTGTGTCTCTGTGTCTGTGTGTGTCTGTCTGTCTCTGTGTGTGTGTGTGTGTGTGTGTGTGTGATGCAGAACGCTCTGATCCGGGATCTGGAGCACACCAAGAAGCTGATAGAAGAGGCTCATCATGAGAAGGTCAGTGTGTGCTGCTCGTTCACTCTGTGACGATGATGATGAAGATGATGATGATGTGGCTTCTTACACACAATAAGGCACACAACATATTTCATAGTATTCCAAGCAGTGATGCATTGCATTATTAAATGCGTTATTATTAGGAGCATTATAATGAGCTCTGATATGCCATATATTGATATGATCTCATGAGTGTTGATGTGTGAGCGCAGGAGCAGCTGCTCATCCAGATCGAGAGCATGAGGAGTGAACAGGAGCGCGGCCGCAGCAGGAGCAACTCTCTGCTGCATCATGGGTAACTGCAGGCCTCTCCTGAGCCTCTCGTCTGCGAGTCTGAGCGTGCTCTGATGTGGTCTGTCTCTGCAGGTGTGGCACGCCGGACTTCAGGTTCCCGGTGTCTGTGTCAGCGCTGGACAGTCACTGCGGCGGAGCGCTGGTGCTCAGACGACCGCAGAAGACCCGAGTGTCTGCGCTGAGAGAACAGCCCTCGAAGGTGACACACCGCACAACTCCGTCTGCACACATGACCGAACTCACACGCTCACATGAGGATTTAATCACACAGGTGCAGACGCTGGACGAGCAGGAGTGGGACCGTCTGCAGCAGGCTAGTGTTCTGGCTAGCGTAGCTCATGCGTTCGAGAGTGATCTGGACGTGTCAGACGTGGAGGACGACAGAGAGACGGTCTTCAGCTCCATGGACCTGCTGTCTCCTGCTGGACAGGCAGACGCTCAGACGCTCGCCCTGATGCTGCAGGAGCAGCTGGACGCCATCAACAACGAGATCCGGTAACACCCTTCCCACAATCCCTCACTCCTCTCGATCACGGGCTGCCACCATACTGACATAGCATTGTGCAATACAGTCTGACCTAGGACGTCACACAATTTGTCAAACTTTGGATGAATTAATCAAAAATAGGTAAAGATCTGATCAGATATGAACCAGTATCTGTAAATCTGAAGCCCCAAAGGACTATTTAAATATGAGTTCTTTCTGTCCTGCGTCTCTGTGTGGGTGAATGGCACTGAAGTGTGTGCGCTTGCTGAGATCAGGCGTGGTGAGTGTGTTGCTGCGGACCCAGGGGAGTGCAGTGACACATTTTGGGGCAATATGGACACAACTAGGGCTGCACGATGTGTCGTTTAAGCATCGATATCGCGATGTACAAATCCACGATAGTCACATCGCAGAATGTGCGATGTAGGCTGTCATAGACAGTTGATCCGTTATTCATTAACTGTATGGGCCAGAGAGAGAGAGCGCGCGCGAGAGAGAGAGAGAGAGAGAGCGTGAGCGCGTGGCCTGCGACACACTAGATGCGTGGCGCAAGCGTCTCAGCTGGGTGGTGTGTCTGTTTTTAATTCGGCTCCCATGATAACAGGTTAGAGCTTGTAGACTGCCTGCGTGAGACGCGCGGCTCGGGCCGAGCGGAAAACGTGTGCATGCTAGAAATAGAACCGACGCTTATTTTTCACGTGACACGCAAGTGTGCTGGAAGCGTTTTCAGGCAAAATACAATAGGAAAATATGTTTATATGTCATTTTGTACACAGATTCATATTAATTCATGACACTTAGATGTTTGAAAGTCTATAGGTTGACATATATTCAGATATAAATGTAATTTGTGCTCTTCTCACAATCAAATGACCAGCAGGATGGCATTCAAGTGTTTAAATCCACCTGTTTTTGTTTGGTCTGTACTTCTCACCATTAAAAGGCAGCAGGTGCATAAACACACTTACTTTTTTGTTTACTCATAAGATTCTCTCTCTCTCTCTCACACGCACGCACGCACTCACACACACACAGACACACACTATAATTTGCTGTTATACTCCATATAACTCCATATATAAGCCTCTTTTTTTTTTTTTCTTTTTTTTTTTTTGCACAGGCCTTTCTAAAGGGTTAATGGTCCCACCTAGTGATCAACCATAAAAATTACAAATTTTACCTTTCCCCATCAGGGAAAACCACAAACCATCAAGAAAGCATGATTTTATGGTGTCATGGCTTTGCAATAAGAAAAGTCATTATAATGGAAGTCAATGGGGCAAAAACAGCCACCAACAATAAATGAGGGAGAAAAAGTAAAATCTAATGCTGCACAAAAACTAACAATGCATCAAAGCCGATGTAGTTCCTAATCTTTGACATGCCCAAGACTGTGATAAAAGGTACAAAATAATATCCAGCCACAATTATTTTTATAGTGAAAATAAGTCCCTTTTTTTTTTTTTTTTTTTTTTTTTTAATCAGTGACTTTAATTCTAGTATAAAAAAAAAAAAAATTGGTAGTTTTGATCAGGACTGAGGTTGATTTAATAGATTTGTGCAAAAAAGGTTTGAAAATCTGTTTTATCCAATACATTTTTACAGCAGTTTAATTCAGTGGATGTTTTCGTCCACAAGGGTAGTGAATTTGCCCACAGTGTATTGAGTTTTTGAAAATGTTCAAATCATTTTCCCAAGATATGTCTCAAAATAAGATTTGTCACCAAAAATCATTCCATTTGCTGAAACACAGAGAAAGTTGTGGCCAAAATAAGACTCAATATTACCCCGTAGTGGACGAAAACGTCCCCAACACTGCATAAGGGTTAATTGAACGTTTCTATCATGTGTAAAGTTACTGATTAACATTAACAAAGCAATTTTTTTTTTTTTTTTACTTTTTTACATCAACAATATACTTTATGCGTAATACTTGCAGAACTCAGGTGAGTTTCCAAAGTTGATGTGATGCTGTAGGTCAGTTTCAAATCTATCAGAGGCCATTAGGACTGTCACGACATTAGATTTTTCACATCAGTATTTGTGGCCATAAGAATTCACAATATCAATATATCTCCATGTATAGAAACCTTGGAGGGGAAAAGAAATCCGTAAAATGCGCTTCTGTTCATGAATTTATATTTATCAGTCAACATATCAGTAATCAGCTTTAAAATATAAATAATTATCAGTTGTGTGTATTAGCCAACATTTTCATACCGGTGCATCAACAAAAATAAGTGCATTTAAATACCCTAAGTGACTGGCTGCTTGAAACGCTGCGCTTTCTGTGGTGAGGTGTTGATGACGTGTGTGTGTGTGTGTGTGCAGCATGATCCAGGAGGAGAAGGACAGCACCGCACTGAGAGCTGAGGAGATCGAGGGTCGTGTGGGCAGTGGAGATGATCTGGACAGCCGCTTCCGCTCCATCGCGTCCCTGCAGCCCTCCTTCCACAGCTCCTCTCCACCCGGATCCGGTCACTCCACGCCCCGCCGGCCCTCACACAGCCCCAGCAGAGAGCTGGACCGCATGGGGGTCATGACCCTGGTGAGCCTGCTTCACACGTCTGTCTGTGTGTGTGTGTGTGTGTGTGTCCTGCAGGGTGGTGTCCAGCAGTCCTCTGCTGACCTGTGCTCCTGTGTTTGTGCAGGAATCGTCCAACTGACCGAATGATCGTGTACTTTTCAAAAATAAAATGTTTTTCAAAAACCTTGGAGCTGTACAGGAAGTTTACTGAAGGACTTCCTGCTCCATTCCCTCGACAGGGCAGCGAGGAAATGAGCAATTAGACCTTGAGGAGATCAGACTAAACGCCTGTTTTCTCTGGACTCCAGCTCTCCACTGTGTGTCTCCAGCGATGATGCTCTCGTGTGTTTGCGTGTCTCTAAATCTTTCTCCTGCTACGCTGCTGTTCAGTTCTTCTGTGCTCATGTATGAAATGCTGCTAACTTCCTGTTTCTTCTTTCTCCATGTGCTTGCGCTTCCAACAGCCTAGTGATTTGCGGAAGCATCGTAGGAAGGTAATCTAGAGAAAGTGTGCATGTGTAACCCTCCTTTAACATCTGAATCTTGTTCTGTTCATGTTAACAAGTAGACGTCTGCGTTACAGCACACGCGTGTGTCACACACAGCTACACGCATCACAGGAGGAACACCAGACAGATATAGACATCCACCCAAACGATGTACAGCTAGAAGAGAGAGGACATTTCTAAATGCATGTTAATCTTATTGTGAATGATTCGTCCAAGCATTTGCTTCCATTTGTGATCAATGCATCATAACTGGAACTGCCAGTGGAATAGTTTGATCCACTTAAACTCCGCCTCCTTCTTAAACTCCACTGATAGATCACATGCAGATCCTCCTCCAATCAATGAAGAGAACTCAGCCAAGCCCCGCCTCATATTTGTATTGTTTATGATGGTTTCACATGATATACGACGCAATGCACAACAAAAGATCTTTACTTCTGTTACATCACATCTGTAAACAACCGTGTGTGTGTGTGTGTGTGTGTGTGTGTAGTGTGCTCAAGATGATAAAGCCACCATCAGATGTGAGACGTCTCCTCCCTCCACACCGTCCTCCAGGAGACTCCATAAAGGAGCGCTGCACACCTCCAGCCACGAGGACATCCGAGACGTGCGGGGGTCAGTCTCACAAACACACACACACAGACACACACACACTCACACACAAACACTGACACAGACAGACACACGCGCACACAGACAAACACACAGAAACACAGACAGACAGACACACGCACGCACAGACACACGCACAGTAGGGCTGTGCGATTAATCGAAATCGAAATAAAATCGCTTTATAGCACGATTTTCCGCGGTCCTGACCTCTTGCAGTATGTTATCTGAACCAATCAGGATGCAGCGAACCTAAGTGTAGCGCGAGAACAGAGCAGACTGGGCATATGCCTAACTCCAGGTACACACACTCTGTCTGTGATGCATAGCCTTTTTTTTCGAGCAAATGTTAACAGAACAGAACGTTCACACTGCACGCGGTAAAAGAGGTTATAAATAGAAAGGTGTGAAAAGATGTAATATCTTGCGCGTGAGCACAGAGAGAGTTGTGAGTGCACAGGACACAGGTTGAGTGAGAGGAGACATGTTGTGAGGCAGCATATATCTGAGCCTTATACAGTCTATGATCTGAGCACGCGCGTCTGGTTTTGTTAACAGAGCAAAGGAAATCTGCGTGAGAGTCAGTGATGAGTCATTCAAAAATATTTTTTATGATATTCGG
The DNA here is from genome assembly GCF_003368295.1 of Carassius auratus. Lineage (NCBI taxonomy): Eukaryota > Metazoa > Chordata > Actinopteri > Cypriniformes > Cyprinidae > Carassius > Carassius auratus. The sequence continues at coordinate 24,242,739 of NC_039260.1, forward strand.
TCGCGCATGGTCGGGTCCTTTGAAATAAAAATACAAATTAAACCTTTGTCATTTATGTAGCCTAGTACTAGACACATTTTTGAAATACATAGTCCTACACTTTATTGTCTGAATAACTGGTGAAGATGACGCAGGAGCTCAGTCTGCACGTAGAGATGGAGGCGGCAAAGAGGACTGCATGGGGAGCAACAGCGCTGTTTTTGGTAAAACATGATTTTGACGACTTCATTAAGTTTTGTTTTATAGAAGACTATTTTAAGATTTTCGTTTTGTATAAATTGTATCTTAATTTTGATCCATGTTTTATCAATCAGTTGCCCTTATTTAATATATCAGAAGCACATCTATAGCCTAGCAGACAATGTAATAAGGCGCAGGCACGATCACTTGCGTTGCATGTGAACTAAACTCAGCGTGTGCCTCGCAGATTAGAGAAATATAGGATATATATTATAGAAAGCTTGAAAGGTCTTCTTTTAAACGAAAATATTCAAACCCAAATAAATGGGCTACTCTCTGATGATGTAATGTAATCCATATGAAATGTGCATTTCTCTGGCGTTCATGGCGAGTCTGCATCGTAAACTTAATCTTTACAGCAACACAGAAAACACCAGTTTATTACTAAACAATAAAATGACTCCTTGCATATTTTGGAACCAGCAGGCCGTTCTGTGTTGAGCGAGACCCCACTGAATGAGCGAGCGGTTCGGGATATTCAGAAAAGCGCTCTTCGCTCACGAGCTCTGATCCGAACAAACCAGAGACTCAATGTCTGCTGACCTTGCAGAAACATACAAATAGACATAGCCAGACTAGACTATTTTAGTAAAAATCATGAGCTTACTGACGATTTTTTTTTATAATTCTTGACAAAATTATTATATATTAGTTTTTTTTTTTTTTTTTTTTTTTTGCCTAGTTAGTTTTGCCTACGTTCCTATGGCCCAATGATGCTACACTGAGCATTTACTGCTTTTTAAAAATGTGGGTCAGGTACTTTATATATACTTATATAATATATATATAATTTTATTTGTTTTTTTTTGTTTTGTTTTTTTTGTGGTCCGAGTTGCGGGCGGGTTAGTTGAAAACGTTGGTGTGGGGCAGCAGGGTTATTAATACATTGACCCACGCATCACTGGTGCTATTGGATAGATTCGCACTCATACGTTATTTTAATGTGCTTTCACGTTACAATAATGCGCTCTTGTTGCTGACCCTTGGGCAATAAATATATTGGCCAAAACATATAACACCTGAGGCAATTTATACTGAATGCATTTATGACTGTAAAGCAGTGTTAATTTTGACACGAAATTTTAATTTAGTTTTAGTCTTAGTCTTTTGACTATAATTCTTTTTAGTTTTAGTCAAGTTTAAGTCATCTGATTTGTTTTAATTTTAGTCTTATTTTAGTCGACTAAAATAAGACTAAAATCAATAACAGATTTACTAGACAATTTTTTACAGCTGGTATAGGAAACAAACTTAACCAAAATATATAAAACACAAATTCAACTTTATTTCAACACAACTGTGTCTTTATTTCGATTCAAAAGCTTCTATGCAGCAACAAACACTGTCATGATAATGTAAACAATTACTAGCTGCCAATTGACCATCAATAAAAGAAAAATAATGTTAGGTCCAGGACCTTAAAGCTTACAGCTGAGCTGAACAATAAGTAAATTCATTTGAAGTAAATATTTAATAAGTTGGCAGCTAGGTGGATAAAAAAAGTAACAAGATTTTATAAGGTATTCATTTGTCTAGCAATATATGTTTTAAATACTACAATATTTCAAGATTTGTATGTATAATGTATAATGAAACATTCACGTTTCACATGACTAATATAGAAATATTTGTGATATTGTCAACAAGTAGAACATATAAAATATACTAAACATTAGTATTAATCAAATGTATGTATCATAATATTACGTATTAGTATTGTGCTCTCATCTAATTTGAAGAAGGGGCTATTTTACAGCACTTTTCAGTTCGTAATATTTAATGCTACAACATCTACGCACTGCAGTCTTCCAATTTTGCTTAGCTCAATAAACAAAAGAACATCGTTGTAAAATTACATTTGAGAAAATGTCCGGGTGGCTCGTCTGTAAATGTCTTTTCAAATTGGTTGTGTTCTTGCCACGAATGAGCGCTCTGCGTGCTTTACACTTTGTTTTGTTTTGTTCGTCTTCAAACGTGAAGTGAGCTGTGGACATTTTGTCGCTCTTTTAGACATCACCTCTTCGAATGCCGACTTCCCGGGAGCTCATTTAAAAACTGAAAACCTTCGCTTCACGTCTCAATAAGTCAGGCTCTGATTGGTTCTCTTCTCTCATGCAGTCTGTTCCGTTTTGCCGGTTCTTTCGTTCATTCCTCGCATCTCTCCCGTCTGCTGATTTGATTTTCGTCACAGTCTATTTTCGTCTCGTCCTTTATTCGTTGACGATAATGTCAATCAATTTAGTCATAGTTTTAGTCTCCATCAGTGCCTCCTTATTTAGTTTTCGTCCGCAAAAATATATTTGTGACGAAAATATTTAGTCAACGAAATTAACACTGCTGTAAAGCATGTCTGTGTGTCAAAATTGTGATTAAAATTTAAATCACAAAATTTATAAAAAAATCGTGATAGTTTTTTTTGTCCATATCGCACAGACGCACGCGCACAGACACACAGACACATAGACACACGCACGCACACATAGACACGCGCGCACACACACGCGCACACAGACACACACACAGAGACACATGCACAGACACAGACGCACGCACACAGACACACGCACACAGACACAGATACACACACACGCGTGCACAGACACACACACGCGCACATACACAGACACACACACACAGACACGTCCACACAGAGACACACACACACAGCATCTCAACCATGAGTTCATACAGGAGCAGAGATCTGACGTGTGTGTGTGTGTGTGTCCAGAGCCGGGCTGCAGGGCGGAGCGGGCAGTAATCCCAGCAGCAGTAACAGCAGTCAGGACTCACTCAACAAAGCAGCCAAGAAGAAGAGCATCAAGTCCTCCATCGGTCGACTGTTCACAAAGAAGGAGAAGAGCAGAGCCAGTCCGGGGGGGAAAGAGTGTCCTGGGCCAGGTGTGTGTCATCCACACACTACACACACTCATGCTCACACGCTACACACACGCTCATGCTCACACACTACACACGCTCATGCTCACACGCTACACACGCTCATGCTCACACGCTACACACACTCATGCTCACACGCTACACACACTCATGCTCACACACTACACACGCTCATGCTCACACACTACACACGCTCATGCTCACACGCTACACACGCTCATGCTCACACGCTACACACGCTCATGCTCACACGCTACACACACTCATGCTCACACGCTACACACACTCATGCTCACACACTACACACGTTCATGCTCACACGCTACACACGCTCATGCTCACACGCTACACACACTCATGCTCACACGCTACACACACTCATGCTCACACACTACACACGCTCATGCTCACACGCTACACACGCTCATGCTCACACGCTACACACACTCATGCTCACACGCTACACACACTCATGCTCACACACTACACACGCTCATGCTCACACGCTACACACACGCTCATGCTCACACGCTACACACGCTCATGCTCACACGCTACACACGCTCATGCTCACACGCTACACACGCTCATGCTCACACGCTACGCACACTCATGCTCACACGCTACGCACACTCATGCTCACACGCTACGCACACTCATGCTCACACGCTACACACGCTCATGCTCACACGCTACACACGCTCATGCTCACACGCTACACACGCTCATGCTCCTCACACGCTACGCACACTCATGCTCACACGCTACGCACACTCATGCTCACACGCTACGCACACTCATGCTCACACGCTACGCACACTCATGCTCACACGCTACACACACTCATGCTCACACGCTACACACACTCATGCTCACACGCTACACACACTCATGCTCACACGCTACACACTACACACACACTCATGCTCACACGCTACACACACTCATGCTCACACGCTATTCACTACACACACACTCATGCTCACACGCTACACACTACACACACACTCATGCTCACACGCTACACACACTCATGCTCACACGCTACACACTACACACACACTCATGCTCACACGCTACACACACTCATGCTCACACGCTACACACACTCATGCTCACACGCTACACACACTCATGCTCACACGCTACACACTACACACACACTCATGCTCACACGCTACACACACTCATGCTCACACGCTACACACACTCATGCTCACACGCTACACACACTCATGCTCACACGCTACACACACTCATGCTCACACGCTACACACACTCATGCTCACACGCTACACACACTCATGCTCACACGCTACACACACTCATGCTCACACGCTACACACTACACACACACTCATGCTCACACGCTACACACTACACACACACTCATGCTCACACGCTACACACACTCATGCTCACACGCTACACACTACACACACACTCATGCTCACACGCTACACACACTCATGCTCACACGCTACACACACTCATGCTCACACGCTACACACACTCATGCTCACACGCTACACACACTCATGCTCACACGCTACACACTACACACACACTCATGCTCACACGCTACACACTACACACACACTCATGCTCACACGCTACACACACTCATGCTCACACGCTACACACACTCATGCTCACACGCTACACACACTCATGCTCACACGCTACACACACTCATGGTCACACGCTACACACACTCATGGTCACACGCTACACACACTCATGCTCACACGCTACACACACTCATGCTCACACGCTACACACACTCATGCTCACACGCTACACACACTCATGCTCACACGCTACACACACTCATGCTCACACGCTACACGCTACACACTACACACACACTCATGCTCACACGCTACACACACTCATGCTCACACGCTACACACACACTCATGCTCACACGCTACACACACTCATGCTCACACGCTACACACACTCATGCTCACACACACTCATGCTCACACGCTACACACACTCATGCTCACACGCTACACACACTCATGCTCACACGCTACACACACTCATGCTCACACGCTACACACACTCATGCTCACACGCTACACACACTCATGCTCACACGCTACACACTACACACACACTCATGCTCACACGCTACACACTACACACACACTCATGCTCACACGCTACACACACTCATGCTCACACGCTACACACTACACACACACTCATGCTCACACGCTACACACACTCATGCTCACACGCTACACACACTCATGCTCACACGCTACACACACTCATGCTCACACGCTACACACACTCATGCTCACACGCTACACACTACACACACACTCATGCTCACACGCTACACACTACACACACACTCATGCTCACACGCTACACACACTCATGCTCACACGCTACACACACTCATGCTCACACGCTACACACACTCATGCTCACACGCTACACACACTCATGCTCACACGCTACACACACTCATGGTCACACGCTACACACACTCATGCTCACACGCTACACACACTCATGCTCACACGCTACACACACTCATGCTCACACGCTACACACACTCATGCTCACACGCTACACACACTCATGCTCACACGCTACACACACTCATGCTCACACGCTACACGCTACACACTACACACACACTCATGCTCACACGCTACACACACTCATGCTCACACGCTACACACACACTCATGCTCACACGCTACACACACTCATGCTCACACGCTACACACAGAAATACACTAATGATGTCTCAAAGACTAGTCTAATATGAGTTTGCACCATTAGAATTAGTTATTCTGCTTTATTTCTATTTTAATGAGAAATATTGAAATAATGAGAATCTGATGAGTTAAGATGATAGAAAGCCAAAATGAAGAAAGGGTTAAAGATTTAAAAAATTATTGTTTTTTTAGAAACTTTGACAATATAGACAAACAGAAAGGAGCAGTAACACTTCACAATAACCTTGTGTTAGTTAACATTCATGCTTTAACTGTGATCAAAACATTTAGTTGCAGTATTTATTAATCTTTAAATTAATAATCATAAATCTGTTCATTGTTAGTTAGCTGAGGTCTATTAAAGTCACAGCTTTAATTTAAATAACATGTAAGTAAATATTGAAGCTTTAGAAGAATTTTTCATTCCTAGTTTGTGAACTTCTATAGTTAAGTGATGTTAACGAACAGAACTTAATGTGAAGGGTTGCCAAGTTCTGTTCAGAAAATGACACGTGTGGTATAAAAGTTTCAGGGTTGAACGTGAATAATCTTGGATATGAACTAATGCACAGGGCACAGCTGACAGCGGAATAGAAATATTCATAATTCTGCTTGGATGAAAATAATAATTATATTAGACACGTGCTCCATCATCAATTGCGTGCATGTAAATCCATTTAAATATTTTACATTTAAACCTGTTTTACAGCAGTGCATGTTTATTCAGGAAAATAATCCAGGCTTGTTTCAGTTTAAAGATAAAATCAGACACGAGGGGTTATAACAAATTACAGTTTGCCCACCGCTATCACCACACATGATATACAGTAGACCGGTGGAGTGTGTTCTGTGAGAGAACAAGCAGATGAGATGTTCCTCTGATCACTGTGTGTGTGTGTGTGTGTGTGTGTGTGTGTGTGTGTGTGTGTGTGTGTGTGTGTGTGTGTGTGGAGCAGCGCTGGCAGCTACACCTGATGGAGGAAGTGCACAGGACGCCCTGACTCTGGGGAAACTGGGCGGCCCTGCAGAGAAGAACCGAAAGCTGCAGAAGAAGTGAGTAAAACAGGAGTTCGGTTCATCATCTGCTTCACTGTTCAGTCACAGCTCCACCTGTTTCAGTGTTGTTCTCCATGAATGTGTGTGTGTTTGGTGGGTGTGTCCCATCAGAAGATGATCTGTCATGATTGATGTCTGTCAGTGTCTCATCATGCTTGTGTTCCTCCTCTCTCCTCACACTCCCTCACAGCCCAAACTCAGGGTAAGTGACCGACCGCACACTGTCTGGATGATGCTCATCAACACCCTGCATGTCTCAGGCTTGCTCCACACACGCACACGCACGCACACACACACACACACACACGTCTGCTCCTTCTGTGCTCTTTCTGTTCATTTTAAAGTTAAGTTATTCTGTCTAATGCACTTTGAGAGTTCAAAATTAAGAGCTCCAACCCATGTTAGTTTGTGAGAAGACTCCGCTCTGTTTTTATTTGTGGTCCACTGTCTCAGTCTGAATTATATTCACACTGGTGTTTTAGAAAGAAACAATAATAACAGTGTAAGCAGAAGGCGTAACACAATAGCACTGTAATATAAATGGAATTAATATTTCATTAGTTTATTGTTAGTTTATTCCCAGCTCCTGATGTTTGACACTGATTTGATGCTGGAAGTGTTTCCTCACTGCATGCTCTTCTCCGTGCTCTGTGTGTGTCGTTCCTACACGGCTGGAGTGTGAAGCGTGCTCATGATGCTGTGTTTCAGACACGAGCTGCTGGAGGAAGCGTGTCGCCGGGGTCTGCCCTTCGCTCAGTGGGACGGTCCCACGGTGGTGGTGTGGCTCGAGGTACAGATACGGACCACAGAACAGCTTCACCTGGGAACATTCACACGCAACAGCAGATCATTTCATTCATTCAGTGTTTATATATTCCCATGAAGGCAAACTAGGTGTTCATCAACTTTAATAATAACAACATACATTAAAATACGTACATTAATGCATCTATACACGTGTCATATCAAAGACGGAGGATGTAAGAGCATGCACAATCCTACAGGAAGTTGTGTTCAGGAAACATGCAGACAGACTGCAATCGTGACACACAGATCATCAATAGAGGATCACAAACAATAATCATTTATATCAGAGCTGCACAATCAATCAAAGTTCTGATCGCAATAACAATTATGGATGCCATTATTTTAGTTTTACATAATACCATTCATATTTGTTACTTTTTTAATAATTTAAAGAAGAAACCAGTCTGATGTATTTTGACACTTGAGGCTTAATTTACTATAGAAAAGCACTAAACATTTTTCTTTTGAAGTGTTTTCAGCTTGTTTCTTTTCATTTACAAATACGGCATGCAGTTGCATCAAAGAAGGATATAAACGTCATTCAGTGTCAATTGTGATAATTGTAATTAATACTTTGAAGGGAATAAAGGACAGTGATTTCGATGTGTGTTGTGGTGAAGTACTGTGTTGTGTTCTGCAGCTGTGGGTGGGGATGCCGGCGTGGTACGTAGCGGCGTGCCGTGCTAACGTGAAGAGCGGAGCCATCATGTCTGCTCTGTCCGACACCGAGATCCAGCGTGAGATCGGCATCAGCAACCCTCTTCACCGCCTCAAACTACGCCTCGCCATCCAGGAGATCATGTCCCTCACCAGCCCCTCGGTGCCCCCCACCTCCAGAACGGTAGGAGACCCCCTTCACACAGCCCTAAACATACCAGCGTCTGCGGGGGACACTGGGAGGATCTGTGAAACTCAAGCAGTGTCTTGTGTAGAGCGGAATCATGACATCACTCAGATCTACAGATCTAGTGATTTAGGGATTCAGAGCGCTTCAAAGGCTTCCTGCCGTTTTCTGTCACAACAAAAGTTTAATGAAAATTAAATTGACAGCAGTAAATATTAGTATTATAATTTTACACTAGTATGCAAATTAATTTTATTTAGTAGTAGTAGTAATAATAATTATTAAAAGCATAATTCTTACTATAATTTATAGCCATACTGATCAAATAAATTCGGCCTCATTTGCAGCCCTATAAACATCCACAAACCTGGAATTTTATCACGTTTTAACCCTAGAAAACCCAAATATAGAAAAAATCTGTGAAAAAAAAAAAGTTGAGGTCTCTTATACAGATATGTCTTTACATTTTTGACATTTGAGTCAGTTTCAGTGAGTTGTTGTAATATTGCAGCTCTTTAACTTCTGTTACTCCATTACAGTAGTCTGTTTCTATACACAATAATGATCAAATAAATCATATTTGTATGGAAAAAAAAAAGTTATTATATAAATGTTCTGAATATATGTACAAAACCTGATGAAGTGAGTGAGAGCGTTAATAGCATTGCAAGACTGAAGAATATGATCATTAGTTGTGTAGATGTGATCTTAGAGAAAGAAAATGAAGAACTGATGCTGTAATATTACATCTACGGGCCTTACAGGGTTAAATCTAAATATTTGGGTCATTAGTGATTCATTAGTCTCTCTCTCTCTCTCTCTCTGTGCATGCCTCACTCATTAACCCCTGCTGGGATGTCTGTGGTCACTAATGTTCCTGCCGCTCACTAACACTCTTCTGCTCTCCTGATGTCTTCTGTCGCTCACGGATGTCTGTAGTGTTCTGGGAATGTCTGGCTCACACACGAGGAGATGGAGAGTCTGGCCACCACGCCGCTCACGGTCAGTCACGCTAATGCTAATGCTAATGTGTGTTCACTGTGTCACGTCATGTTAGATTCCTCTACTGAGTCTCCTCTCGCTCCACATGCTAACATGCTAACACCAGGAGGACGAGGAGGCCAGCTGGGCCCAGGTTTGAACCTCTGTCTCTCTCTTCTGATAAATCACATTACACTTCTGTCCTCAGAGAAGTGTTTGAGGCTGAGATGAGAGCTGGACGTGTCTGTTTTCATTCAGCGTTCATTCAGAGCCCTGTGTGTCTGATCACACTGAGAACAGAGCTCTCTCTCATCTGCTGTGCTTATGATCAGAGTCTCTTCTGCGTGATGTTGTGTGCTGTTATATCTTGAGGTGTTGTGTGTTTGTAGGAGAGTAGTGTTCTGACTGACTGACTGAGTGTGTGTGTGTGTGTGTGTGTGTGGCCCCTCAGACTCTGGCCTACGGGGACATGAACCACGAGTGGATCGGTAACGCCTGGCTGCCCAGCCTCGGTCTGCCTCAGTACCGCAGCTACTTCATGGAGTCGCTGGTGGACGCTCGTATGCTGGATCATCTGACCAAAAAAGACCTGCGCGGTCAGCTGAAGATGGTGGACAGCTTCCACAGGTCAGTCTCCACTAAACCAAGATGCTGACCACAGTCTGGCTTCCAGAAGTGTTCTCCCAGTCATAAATGAACCAGCCGGCCTGTGTAACGTGAAGATGCTCGTCGGGATGTGCTCCTATACACTGTTCAGAAAGCTATTGACGTGTACCACGGCACCCCTAAAGGAAATAAATGAGTATATTATATAATATATTATATAATATTAAGTGTATAATATATTTGACTTTGGCCACATCCCTAACGAGGAGTGTTGAAATGAGCAGAAGAATCGTGATGTGTCCATTAATCAGCATTGGTGAATGTCATGTTCTCTGATCAGCCTGGAGTCTGGTCGTCCCTGTGCCAGATGTTATTAGGCCAAACAAATAGAGAAATAAAAGAAAACTAGAACAGCGAAGTCTCTTAAATACAATTAAACAACAGGTTATACAAAATGGTGATTAAAAATAAATGAAGGATAATAATAAAAAGTAGTTTAGATAGATAAACCTCATTAATGTTGACGTTGTTGATTATGAAATAGTGGTTTGTTAAATGAAGCACGTTCTCTCGTTGAGTCTGGTGTGACTGTCTGAATGAGCTCTGCAGTGTCTCTCTCACACACACTCTCAAACACACTCTACCTCTCACACTCTCACTCTCTTTCTCACACCCTCTCTCACCCTCTCACACTCTCTCACTCTCTGTCACTCTCTCTCTCACTCTCTCTCTCACTCTCTCTCTCACACTCTCTCTCACACTCTCACTCTCTCTTTCTCACACACACTCACACTCACTCTCATTCTCTTTCTCTCTCACACACTCTCACACTCTCTCTCTCACACTCTCTCTCACACTCTGTCTCTCTCTCACATTCTCACACACTCTCTCTCTCTCACTCTCTCTCTCACACTCTCACTCAATTCAATTCAATTCAATTCATATTGCTTTATTGGCATGACATACAAAGGTACATATTGCCAAAGCATTGTACATAGCAGAATAGAAACAAACAAAACAAAAATTCATATAGATCCATAAGAAAAAAAAAGAAAAAAAAAAGAATAAAATACATGCAAAATAAATCTATATACATTTTCATAAACATTGATGGTACTTCTAATGTAGATGTGTTCACTCTTTACCTCTTAGTTTGTGGCATTTGTAAATATAATGTGCTACCACAGAGGAAGCAGGTCCTTCACCAAGTAATATTTTTAATTTGTCATGTTCACTGAGTGACTGGAGCTCAGGAGTGTTGTGCTGTATTTGACTGTACAGTGAGTCTCTCAGAGATGTGTATTTGTCACAGTGGAGGAGGAAGTGCTCCTCCGTCTCGACTGATCCTGATCTACACTCGGCACACACTCGCTCTTCTCTGGGTAACCAGCTCTTTCTGTGTCGTCCTCTCTCTATGGCCAGCTGGTGGTCACTCAGTCTGTACTTGGTCAGTAACTGTCTGTGTGTTATATTCCTGACTGAGAGCATACTGTACTCTCTGTTGAGTTTCAGATAACACTGGAGGCGACTTTGCTCTTTGGTTTGTTCTTTCCAATACTGTATGTATGTCTCCTTCTCTTCATTCATAATCTCTTTGATTCTTCTATGTTTTTCAGGATTGGTGATATCGAGTGCTTTGTTAGTTAGCTCTGATACCATTACACAAAGATTACTTTGAGCACTCTTTTTTTGTGTTTTTAGTGCTTTATAATGAAGAGAATCTTCTGAACTAGAGTTTAAGTGGATCCAGAACTTTAAAACTCTTTTTTTAATGATGAGGTTTAGGGGGAGACGGCCTAACTCGGCTCTGCAGGCGTTATTAGGAGTGTTTCTGTGCAGGTGAAGGATGCTTCTGCAGAACTCCACATGCAGAGCTTCTAAAGGATGTTTGTTCCAGTCTTTATGGCTGGAGTTACTCGCTGGGCCCCAGATCTCGCTTCCATACAGGGCGATGGGCAGAATCACACTATCAAAGATCTTTGTCCAGATTCTGATGGGGATGTTTATTTTAAATAATTTCATTCGTATAGCGTGCAGTGCCCTGCGTGCTTTTATAAGTAATGTTTTAATTGCCAATTTGAAATTTCCAGTGGGAGTTAAAACCAGACCAAGATAAGTATATTGTAAAGTATGTTGAAGTGTGGTGTTGTTTAATGTGAATAGATGTTTATGTTCTAGATTTCTGGGCTTTTTCTGAAATACCATAATCTTAGTTTTTGGGATGTTGACGTCTAAGGCCCAATCCTGGCAGTATTTAGTTAAAATGTCGAGGTTGTTCTGGAGATCTTCTGGTGTTTTAGACAGAATTAGTAAGTCGTCTGCATACAGTAGATATTTGACCTCTGTGTCGTGTAATTGTAGTCCTGGACTGTTCGACTGGTCCAGAAGATCTGCCAGTTCATTGATATAGATGTTAAATAAGGTCGGGCTGAGGCAGCAGCCCTGTCTCACGCCTCGCTGTTGAGGAAAATACTCTGTCCTTTGCTGCCCAATTTTTACTGCACATTTATTTTGGTTATACATGTTTTTAATTAAGTCATATATTTTACCCCCTATGCCACTTTGAATGATTTTATAAAATAGTCCATTATGCCAGATAGAGTCAAAAGCCTTCTTAAAATCTATAAAGCATGCAAATATTTTCCCCTCTTTCTTCTGGTGTACATGTTCATTTATGAGCGTGTGTAGTGTGTGAATATGGTCAGTGGTTCGGTGTTTAGGGAGGAAGCCGATCTGAGATTTGCTGATGACATTGTGTTGCTTTAAGAAAGATGAAATCCGAGAGTTGATTATAGAGCAAAACACTTTTCCTAAATTACTGGTTACACAGATCCCTCTGTAGTTATTAGGATCGGTTTTGTCTCCACTTTTAAAGATTGGAGAGATGAATCCTGTGTTCCAGACCTCAGGAAAAACACCTGAACTCAAAATCAAATTAAAAAGTTTCAGTAATGCAGTTTGCAGTTCAGGAGAGCTGTTTTTAAGCATCTCATTCTTTATGTTGTCAGGGCCACAGGATTTCTGACATTTGAGGGATTTCAGTTTTTCACTAAGTTCTTGTTGGGTTATTGGATAATCTAGTGGATTTTGGTTGTTTTTGATACATGATTCAAGAGCATTCAACTTTTGGAGGACTTTTAATTGGTTGGGGTTATTCAGAAGGTCAGTTTGAGGTGTATAGAGCTTCTCAAAGTGATCCTTCCAGATCTGACCATCTTGTATGGCTAACTCTTGTGGTTTTGTCTTGTTCAGACTGTTCCACATGCTCCAGAACTGACCCTGATCAATTGAGTTTTCCATCTGTTGAAGTGTGTTGTTATAATAGTCCAGCTTCTTCTGTCTCACGGTGTTTTTGTATTGTTTCAGGAGTTCAGAGTGTTTAGAGCGTAACTCTAAGTTGACCGGATCTTTGTGTTTTTGATTTGAAATGAATCGTAGCTCTTGTCTTATTGTTTTACATTCATGGTCAAACCACTTTTCAGAAGGTTTTTGTTTAGCTCTATTTTTGTGTTTATATGTGGTTGTTTCATTTAAATGAGTCTTTTTTGCTATATTTTCAAAAATGTCATTAATATGTTTAATTGCTAAATTTATTCCTTTCCAATTATTATCATAAGTTGAATTGTTAAATAGTGTAATGAAACTGAGAGTTTCGTTTGACTTCAATGCTTTAATATATGTTTCAGCAGCACTTCGAGTCCATCTATAAGGTGCTTTGAGTTTATGTAGATGAATTGGCTTTTTCTGAATTCCCCGTGATTTGTTGTCTTCCCCTTTAATGAAGAGATTGATCTGGCAGTGATCAGACAGGGGCGACTGAGCTTTGACGGTAAATGCACTGAAATGGGAAGGTCCTATATTTGATATAGCATAATCTACAACACTGTTCCTGAGATCTGAGCTATATGTGAACTGTCCACAGGAATCTCCGCTGATTCTACCGTTGAGGATATAAAGAGCTGAAGTCTGACAGAGGTGGACTAGCTCTTTCCCGTGTCTATTGACTCCTGTATCCTGGCTATTTCTTCTCGGTAGGGTACTAAAGAGATCTTGGGGTATATGTGTGAACAGATGTTTATCTCCTGAATTATCAATATGGTCTAGTTCTGAACCAGTTCGAGCATTTAAATCTCCACATAATAAAATTTTCCCAAGAATTTGGTAGTGATTAATTTCTTCTTGTAAAGTGTGGAATACTTCATCGTCATAGTATGGGGAATCTGATGGAGGAATATAAATTCCACAGATATAAAGGTCTTTATCTAGAATTCCAAAGCTTTTATCCAATTTTAACCAGATGTGATTTTTGCCTTGCTGGACTGGTGATGTAAAAGGTGCGAGGTCATTTTTGATCCATATGACTAAACCTCCAGAATCTCTACCACGGTGTACTGAGCTGAGTTTCCATGAGGGCACTATGATTTCAGAGTAACGTGAAGGACACTGAGTGGACACATCTGATCTACACCATGTTTCTGTTAGAATTAGGATGTCAACATTTGTGATGCTATTTACAAATTCTGTGTTTGTGCTCTTTAATCCAAATGTTTTCGAGCACAAACCCTGAATATTCCAAAAGCTAATATTTAACATTTTGATATGATCAACGATTAAGCAATACTGCTGTTTAACTGGGGGCAAAACCAAAACCAAAACCTTTCATAAATAAAAATAAAATTAAATAAATACAAAAATTAAATAAATAAAATAACTAAGTAACAGTAATAGTAGAGGAAGTAAAAAGGTAGTCAAAACTGTTTAAAATAAATCATTGTGAATAATGACTAAAAAAATAACAATAATAATAATAAAGTAAAAATAACTACAATTGATAATAAAAATAATCACAATTATAACAATTCAGTTGAGTTCAGTTGAGCATTTTGTTGCAGAGAAGGGTTAGCAGTCGTTTAATTTCTCCCACCTCACTAATGGAGAGCAGTTCCTGAGCGGATGATGGGGGCGTCTGCTGGGACAGTACCTGGGCATAGCTGGGTGTCCGGCGCTGGGGTCGGCCTTCAGTGTAGAGCTGACTCTCCTGCTGTCTGTGAGACCATCCTGAAGTCCTGGGATGTCTGTGAAAGTCTCGTGGTGGTCTTGAGTGAGATGAAGGTCCAGATACCTCGGACGCCTGCATTCTCATGTTTCTTTTAGCTCCTCTGTAGTCAGTTGTTGGAAAGCGTCCAAGAGCAACATCTTTGATAGCTTTGGCAAAAATCCTGACTCCATCCTGATTGAGGTGGAGCCCGTCATACAGGTGCCATGGTCTTACAGAGCTGTGATGGACTAAGTGCACGTTGGGCAGACTGGAGCAGGAGAAACGGATCTCTTGGTTGATCTGATCGATCACAGAGGGAGGGACGTCGAGCCGCGGGAGCAAGGTGGAGATCAGTACACGTGAAGCGGCGAATGTCTGTGAGGCTTTCTCTGCCATCTCATGTATTGCCTTAGCTGTACGTTCATTTAACTGATGGAGGTCATTTGTACCTGTGTGAATGATAACACACTGCGGGCTGCCGAGATCATCATGAGTGAGCAGTTCATGAACGCGTTCTGTGTTTCTGCAGTGGAGCGCTAGGACTCTCTGTCTGGGGAAGAGTTTCTTGGGTTCAATGTTCTTTCCAGTGGAGTCCATCAGAAGAAGCACTGAGGCTTGAGTCGCTGGTGTCCTGTGTGACGCTGGTGGTGTGTGTGAATCTGCAGGTCCAGATCTGTGTGACGTCTCTTCGTGATGGAGCCGCAGGTTACTCTCAGAGCAGCTCTTGTTGGGAGATTCTCTGTCCTTGTTTTTAAGCTCTAAACACATTGCAGTCTGTTCTTTCAGCTTTTCTTTTAACTCATGGATGTTTTTCTCAAATTTTCTTTCTCTCTGTATTAAGTCGTCTTTCATTTTTGACATTTGGCCCTCTAGATTCATGTTGATGTTGTGTAACTCCTTAATTTCAGCCTTGAGATTATTGATGGTGAATTCATCTGGACGGCTCAGGATGAGCTGCTTTAATTCTGACACCTCTATCTCTAGCAGAGCCATCTTCTGGGGAAGACACTGGAGATAACGGTGAGTGTGTGTGGTCTGCTCAGGGATCAGTTCATCAGATGGGGCTGGAGATGTGCTGACCGGAGAGTAGGGACGCACTTCATTCTCCTCCTCAGATCCCTCTGTTTCCTCTTCAATTATCTGCTTTAAAATGGGAAATGATTTCTCAAAAGCTTGGAGACTAGCTTCATTTCCTTGAATTAAGACCGTTCCACTGTTGTACAGATTGATGGTTTGGAAATGGGAGGAGTGATCAGCTGATTCAAAAATGCAGATCTGACATCCTTTACAGATTCCCTTCTTCTTAGTGAAGGGGAAATATTGACTAATAACACTTTTCCAGATGAGGCTTCTCTCTGTATAGAAGATCAGATTTGTCTTCTTTTCTTGAGAGGTCATATCAACATAAAGAGATTCGGGATGTTCCTGTAGCATTGTCTGTTTAAAGGCTTTTCTTTTGTCTCCTTTAATGTGTGCAGGATAAACAATCTCCATGGCAACCGCTGAATGTGTCCGTTATTGACAGTTGAGATTTATATAATGCTGGTACTTGTTGTTAATAAAAATAATGTATAATATATTTCTATTATATATATAAATCTTCTTAATAGCGTACTGTAATGTGTTGATGAAGGCAGTAGTCTCGCTGCTGTACTGATGATTGTTCTGGATGTAGTCGCTCTGATCGCTCTCTCTGCTGTCAGTCACAGCTGCGCTTCCTCCAATGAAGCGATTAAAAGTTACTGCTCCGTTTTCTCCGTTTCTGTACTTTTTCTGTACTCCCTTCTCTCTTATATTTCCATAAGTGTTAAAACACAGGCTTTTTCTGAGCTTTTGCCTCAATTAACAGCAGTATTTTATATCAATTAACAGGAGCTCATATCTAGTGCGTCTGTTCAGAATCTCAGAACACTCTCTTTCACTCTCTGTCTCTCTCTCACACTCTCTCACTCTCTCTCTCACACTCTCTCTCACTCTCTCTCACTCTCTCTTTCTCACACACACTCACACCCTCTCTCACACTCTCTCTCATTCTCTGTCTCTCTCTCACACTCTCACTCTCTTTCTCACACCCTCTCTCACACTCTCTCACTCTGTCACTCTCTCTCTCTCACACTCTCACACTCTCTCACACTCTCTCTCACACTCTATCTCTCACACTCTCACTCTCTCTTTCTCACACACACTCACACCCTCTCTCACACTCTCTCTCATTCTCTGTCTCTCTCTCACACTCTCTCTCATTCTGTCTCTCTCACATTCTCACACACTCTCTCTCTCACACTCTCTCACTCTCTCTCACACTCTCACTCTCTTTCACTCTCTGTCTCTCTCTCACACACTCTCACTCTATCTCTCGCTCTCTCTCACTCTCACACTCTCTCTGTCTCTCTCTCTGCAGGAACAGTTTTCAGTGTGGTGTGATGTGTTTGAGACGGCTGAACTACGACAGGAAAGAGCTGGAGCGCAGGCGTGACGAGTCCCAGGTGGAGGTCAAAGGTGAGCGTGCTGGTCTGTCTGTGTGTGTGAGCAACGGGTGTGTGTGTGCATGCATGCCTGTGAGTGTGTGCGTGTGTGTGAGAGTGTGAGTGTGTTAGGGCTGCACGATATTGGGAAAAATGTACATTGCGATATTTTATTTTTCTGCAATATATATTGCGATATGAAATAAAAAAATATTCTTACAAACAAAAATGGGGTGAGCAAACTTACATTCTCATTTTAAATGATTTAAACATCGACACCATCGTGTCAATTGATTAATATGCGTGTGGGAGAGACATTGAGCGTGCGGCCGGGGCTCGCTCTCTCTCTCAGGCCGGTGACAGGTGCAATATAAATAGGCGTCGGCTCTATTTCTAGCATAGACGCGCGTCTCACTCAGGCAGTCTGCAAGCTCTAACCTGTTAACATGGGAGCTGAATTAAAAACAGACACGCCACGCAGCTGAGACGCTTGCGCCACGCATCTAGTGTGTCGCCGGCCGCGCGCTCGCGCTGTTTGGCCCATTCAGTTAATGAATAAGGGATCAACTACAACAGCCTACATCGCACATCCTGCGATGTGACTATCGTGGATTTGTTCATCGCGATATCGATGCTTAAACAACACATCGTGCAGCCCTAGTGTGTGTGTCAATGTGTGTGTGTGAGCAATGCGTGTGTGTGTGTGTGTGTGCATGCCTGTGTGTGCGTGTGTGTGCGTGCGTGTGTGTGCGTGCGTGTGTGTGTGTGCGTGCGTGTGTGTGCGTGCGTGTGTGTGAGTGTGTGTGTGCGTGTGTGTGAGCAGTGTGTGTGCGTGTGTGTGAGCAGTGTGTGTGAGAGAGTGTGCTGACGCTGCTGCTGCTGCAGATGTGCTGGTGTGGACGAGCGAGCGTGTGGTCAGCTGGGTCCAGGCCATCGGTCTGAAGGAGTATGCTGGGAATCTTCTGGAGAGCGGCGTTCACGGAGCGCTCCTCGCTCTGGACGAGTCCTTCGACCACAACGCCTTGGCGCTGCTGCTGCAGATCCCTACACAGTGCACACAGGTGAGACTCCAGCGGTCATCAGATCTCAGACCAGAGACTCCTGGGACATGGGATTCAGAAGCGTTCATCTGGTTTGGAAACCACAGAATTAGCTAATCCAGGTTACATTTCAAAATAGCATTGGATTGCAGCAACCTGATCCAGAAACAGACTCCAGATTACCAAATCCACATCTTCATAGCTCTGAATAGGACTCCAGTCACACTGTAGAGCACTAGCTGTGTGAAGAACATGTAGAACAGTTAGCCGACTTGAAGAGACCAAAAACAGCACAATAAAAAACAGTACAAACATTTCCTTCTGTTTTCAGTTCATTTTAAACATTCAGACCCTCATCTGACGTATATTTGTAGCAATAGACAACAATACATTGTATGAGTCACAATTATACATTTCTCTTTTTATACCAAAAATCATTAGGGTATTAAGTAAAGATATTTAGTTATAATTTCCTACCATAAATATTAGTAGTATGCAATGCTAAGAACTCCATTTAGACGACTTTAAAAGCAAATTTTTCAATATTTAGAATCTTTTTTTTTTTTTTTTTTTTTGGCACCCTCAGATTACAGATTTTACTAAATCTCAGCCAAATATTGTCCTATCTATTACATTTACTTCCTGAATGCACCCTTCTGATGGGATCAGGATGATCCTGATGTTTGGGATCAAATGGATCCCAGTCCTGAACAGCACATGCTGAAAGTTGCTGAAAGTTGTGATCATAACTTATATCATATAAGACATTTTCAATCTTTCAAAAACTTTAATAAAAATTACGATAGATTTATCAGCCAACATATTGGTTATCAGCTTTCAGCCAGAATGTTGATATGGGTGCATCCCTATCTGTTGTGAGCGCTGTGGTCAGGTGTGTGTGTGTGTGTGTGTGTGTGTGTGTGTGTGCAGGCGAGGGCAGTGCTGGAGCACGAGTACAGCCGTCTGCTGACCGCAGGAACCGAGCGGAGACTCGAGGAGGTGAGTTCAGTCCACTGCTTCAGTCTGCAGTCGTATGTCATCAGAGCGCTTCACAGCACAGCCGTGTCTCCGCAGGACGACGACAAGAACTTCCGCCGCACACCGTCCTGGAGGAAGAAGTTCAGGCCCAAAGACGTGCGCTCCGCAGACACACTGCCAGCCAGCTTCAGAGTGAACACTGCAGACGCACTGACCAAGAGACCACAGCTGGACGGTGCGTGTGTGTGTGTGTCACTGGGGTGTGTGTGTGTGTCACTGGTGTGTGTGTGTGAAGCAATCAGACCAACAAGAGAACAACAACAGTATACAAGTGCCATGACAAGTCTCAGTTAGTCTAGTACACAACACATAGCCAGGGTTGTTGTTTTTTTATTGTTTTTTTTGTTGTTGTTTTTTTAAGAATATGAAAGACAAGAAATGAAAAGGTAAGTCCTAGTATTAGTTGGTCAAGTGCTGGCAAAAAAGATGTGTCTTTCGATCCTTTTTTTAAAATGAGTAAAGACTTGTTTGTGCTGTTTGAATTGAGATTATTCCACCAGCTGGGCACAGTCCAGGAAAAGGTCCATGAGAGTGATTTTGAAGAGTGATTAGCCAGTGCTACCTGATGAGGAGAGGAGTAACATGAGCTTTTTTTGGCTCATTGAAGACAACCCTCGCTGCTGCATTCTGGATCATTTGCAGAGGCTTGACAGTACATGCAGGAAGAGCCAGGAGAGCATTACTATAGTCCAGTCTGGAGAGAACATGAGCTCGGACAAGAAGTTGGGTGCCTTGCTCTGACAGGAAGGGTCTAGTCTTCCTAATGTTGTATAAGGCAAACCTGCAGGAGCGGGTCGTTGTAGCAATGTGGTCAGTGAAGCTTAACTGATGATCCATCACAACTCCTAGGTTTCTGGCTGTCCTCGAAGGAGTAATGGTTGATGAACCCAGCTCTGTAGAGAGAAGTTGTGATGAAGCAATGGGTTAGCTGGAATCACCAGTAGTTCAGTCTTATTAAGGTTGAGCTGAAGGTGATGGTCATTCATCCAGCTAGAAATGTCACTCAGACAGGCTGAAACACGAGCAGCTACCCTCAGGTCATCTGGCTGGAATGAGAAGTAGAGTTGGGTGTCATCAGCATAGCAGTGATAAGAAAAGCCATGCTTCTGAATGACAGATCCTAAAGATGTCATGTAGATGGAGAAGAGAAGTGGTCCAAGTACTGAGCCTTGAGGAACCCCAGTAGCAAGGTGGTGTGACTTTGTAACATCACCCCTCCAAGACACACTGAAGGATCTGTCAGAGAGGTAGGACTTAACCCACAGGAGTGCGGTTCCAGAGATGCCCATCTTTCTGAGGGTGGACAGGAGAATCTGGTGATTAACAGTGTCAAAAGCAGCACACAGGTCCAGTAAGATGAGTACCGAGGATTTTGAAGCTGCTCTTCTGAGGTGATTGGGGATCGGATAAAGTGGACAAGCAGTAGGATGATTGGACAGGAGAAGTTTGGAGATGTCCATCTCTGAGAGTGGAGAGAAGGAGGATAAAGAGTGTGTGTCGGTCATTGTGAAGTTGTCCTCAGTCTGCGGTGTGGAGAATTGGTCACCGATGGATCTTGTCTTATTTGTGAAAAAAACTGCAAAGTGGTCCGCTGTAAGAGTCGATGGAGGAGGTGGAGGCGGATTAAGAAGAGAAGAGAAAGTCTTGAAGAGTGTCCGAGCGTCACAACAGCTGTTAATTTTGTTGTGGTAGTAGGATGTTTTAGCAAGGAAAACATTTGCAGAGAAGGAAGAGAGGAGAGACTGATAAACACTGAGGTCCGTAGAGTTTCTTGATTTCTGCCATTTCCTCTCTGCAGCCCTGAGTTTAGAGCGATGTTCACGGAGAACTTTGGACAGCCAGGGGGCAGATGGGGCGGTGCGTGCTGGTCTAGATGACAGTGGGCAAAAGTTGCTCAGGCAAGATGTTAAAGTGGAGCAAAGAGTGTCCGTAGCACTATTTGTGTCCAGAGCTGAGAACTGAGAGAGTGAAGGAAGCGAGGTTGAAACCACAGAGAATAGGCGAGATGGAGAGAGTGAGCGTAGGTTCCGTCGCGTCCTGTGTTGGAGTGTGTGACGCTTCAGGAGTCAGTGCTAGGTTAGCAGTAATGAGGAAGTGATCAGAGGTGTGCAGTGGAGCAACTGAAGAGTGGTCCACAGAGCAACAGTGCGTGTAGATGAGGTGCAGTTGATTGCCTGATCTGTGAGTCGCTGTAGTAGACACTAGCTTGAGATCAAATGAAGTGAGCAGAGATTTGAAATCACCAAGCAGTACCAGTGTGTGTGTGTGTGTGTGTGTGTGCTGCCGGTGTGTGTGTGTGTGTGTGTGTGTGTCACTGACGTGTGTGTCTGTGCTGCAGGAGGTGTGTGTGTGTGTCTGGCTGCAGGTGTGTGTGTGTGTGTGTGTGTGTGTGTGTGTGTGTCACTGACGTGTGTGTCTGTGCTGCAGGAGGTGTGTGTGTTCAGCGTCTGGACTCTGCTGCGGTCAGAACGTACTCCTGCTGATCAGAGTCAGGTGAGTCTTTCACACGAACCTCTTCAAGATGCCTCAGTGTCAGCCAAATAAAAATGTGTGTACATCACTGAACAGATGATACAAATGTCATATTTCTGGACCAGTTTTACATTTATATTGTGTTGTTTCTGGAATTGAGAGATGATCAGAGATGGTTCAGAAGCTGCAGCAGATAAAGCTTCTGTAGTCTCACATCTGACTCCTAAAGTGTGAAGTCAGCATGGACCGTGTCCTCCGTCAGCACACAAGGCCTGTAGTGTTTGCTCTGAATCATAACTCTGTGCTGTTAGAGTCCGTCTCCAGTTCTCCTCGCTTCTGCTGAACTGAGATATTCTTATTTTCTCAAGAATAAAGTTACACTAATAACGTTTTTATATTTTTGTGTTTGATTATTCTGAAGACAAAGCTTGGATTAAGATAATTTTAGTATTGAGTAACACATTACTCCAGCCGTCTGTCACGTGACACTTCAGTCTTTCACTTCACCAGTCTGGAGAAAACAGATGATCTTTCAGGACCTGCACTACAGCTGTACTTCTGAGCTTCTCATTCTGTTTGTGTTCTCAGGTGCAGCGGAGGATGAGGAGCGCTTGAGTTTCATCACAACTCTGTCACACGTCAGATTCGATGCCTCTATTTATGTAAAAGGAGCGGCATTCACGTATCGACTGATGCTGGATTCGGTCACCTTTTAATTCTGGAGTCTTGATCCAGTTCAACTCTTTTAGCTCTAATTTATGTTATCACAAGTCCAGAGTTTGTACATTTCCATCTGTAGGTGTAATCTCATTCTTATCATTCTCTGAGTATTTTATCCTCTCAGATACTTATTCCTTTTGTTTGAATTCATCCAGCTAAAAGTATTTTGTGATTTATCTTAACTTTGCTCTTCTCTTCATCAGTTTTCTCCGGTTGATTGTGAGAAAGTGGACTGAATCAATGGTGTTGTGTGAATATCAGGGTTGATACGTGTTTTATATCCTCTGACACCAAATCAATCCCTTGGATAAGCCATAATTTATAATAATTATGAGGGCTATTTTGAATACATCTTTCTACAGATGTGATGTTGATGCCAGGTTTTTCTAGCATCTGTTTGACTTAAAGTCACTGTTTATCCATTCCCTGGTGCTGCGTTAGATGTGTGTGTGTGTGTGAGAGAGAGAGAGAGAGAGAGAGAGAGAGAGAGAGAGAGAGAGACTGACTGTATGTGTGTGTGTGTGTGTTTCACTCAGATGGACCAATCCGTGACCTGTCCGCACGATCCGTGTGTGTGTGTGTATCGTATCACTGTAATGAAGCCTTCTATTTCTAGCCCAGTCCTGTTGTTTTCCGAGACCTTTTTGATACGGTGTGTTATCAGCCTTTATGTAGGAACTAAGTTGTTATTTTCGGATGCTATCAGAAGCGCAGGCTGGAATCATCCCAGTCTCTCTTTTCTGTTTTTGTAATTTTACATTCTTTAGTGACTTATGTACAATTTAAATCATGTTACTTGTTTCTTTTTATTGTCTTTTATTTAAATAAATATTCTGGTCATCTAATAGAAATAATGTACAGTCTAAGTACTTGTGAACTATTTTTATCACAGTATTATTTATTGCTTTCATTTCAATAAAATACTGAAACTTATTTTCCACTGCCAATAAAAATAAGTCTTTATGAACATGATTTTCCTGTAGCTTTTGTTATTTGCTATTCAGATTCAGTTTAGAAATCACTAATTTAAGTTACTTATAAAAGCAGCGTATTATTTTAATTGCATGATTGGTGTCATTACCATTTTAAACAATGTAACCAGAATCAGCCTGCATCACAAACACTTTTTATTAATATGAAGTATTTAGCGTGAGTGAGGCTGATGCCTGCAGCTGGTTCTTGTTGATTGCTGGTGAACTGAAGTGATTAGAGGATCATGTGTTCCAGCAGTGACCGGTCACATTCACTCGGTGGAGCTGAAGATCTCTGTCCATGACTCTGTGTCTGTATTCACTTCCTGCAGTAGATGAAGCTACAGAACAGACACTTTCTGCATTAATGGCTGTAGTTTAGTGACCAGTGTTGCAGGTAGTTAGAACATTTTTTCTTCTTTTCTCCAAGTAACTAGTAAAATTGTATTTTTAAATTTGCATGAAAATTTTTCATGTAAATAACTCCAGTAACTTTGTTTCCATGTGTTGAGTGACAGCTCTGGTGTTGCCATGGAGACAGAGATCAGGAGTAACATCAGAGTGTTGTGTGTGAACATGATCTTACTGTAGTTCTGGACTACATTTGTGGTTACTCATCTCACTGCACAAAAACACACTCAGTGTTCCTCAAAAACAATAAAAACAGTCAAATGCAAACTCAGAATATGATGCAAACCTGCAAGAATTAATGTAAATAAACAAACAACTAACAGGAACCCGGAAACAAGAACACATTACGCAACATTACTTTCTATAACAAGTAGTTAAATAATGCAATTTTAAAAGTAGTCTAACTTGAGTTATTTTCATATCAACCCTTCATCCCAACACAATTCACCATGTTGTTGTTAAAGGTGTTTTTTTACATATACATAAAATGACAAAAATAAAATATTAATCTACATTTTGCATACAATATTTTTTTTCTTTAAAAACCTGCAGTGTGTGTAATCAGTGCCAGTTGGTTCAGTCTTTGAGTTCAGTACTTAATGACTGTTTCACAAATATCCATCACGAAATGTTAGAGTTAGAATCGATTCGCTGAGGTCAAGTTCAGAACTCAATTATTCCATTTCTCAGTTCAGAGCTTCACACTTCACGCTGAACATAATTTACGTGTTAATGATGTAAACGATGTGGCCCTTCTCTGGGTCTCAGAGGACGAGGAGGCCATCCCGCCTCTGGCGTTCCCCAGGCTAGTGGCCATGCAGCCCTGCCTCAGTCCATCCTCCTGGAAGTGTGTGAGCGAGCTCGCCTCAACATTGAGTGGCCGTCTCCACAGAGCGCCACTGACCAGGAGAGGGATATTTACGACGGAAAAGTGTTGAAAAGTGTTCCTCCTCCCGGTCCGAGGAAACAACTCTTCCCCGTCCTTCCAGCGTGCGGTAAGCACATGAGGCACAATTAAAGTGACCTGCTCGACTTCAAACACGGCCTTACGGGCCTTGAATTAAAGGATATGGCAGCTCATGGTATGGGTGACCCCCCATCCCCCCACCCCCCGCGCTATCGAGCCTTCCATCGGCAGGCACCTTAACCCCGCTCAGGGCAGGCTGCTCGCTCCCCCTAAGCCGGTCTTGCCCAACAAGATGGACCGTTTTCTGCCTCAGTTCACCAGGCCGCATTCAAGTCCTCGGCTTTGGCTGCCAGGGCCCTGAACGTCTAGTGTCTCCTCTCTGCTTACCAGGTGGAGATTTTGAACGAATTAGGGCAACAGCTTGAAAAGGGAACTCCTTCTCTACCCTTGTGGAAGGAGATCCTCACGGTGAACGATCTCGTCCTCCGTAACGCTCAGCAGGCCGTCCAAGCCTGTGGGTGCTTTATGGTGCTCTCTGTGGTGGGAGAGTGCGCGCTCTGGCTTAACATGTCAGGCCTTCCTGACAGTGAGAAACGGCGCATTGCAGGTGGGTTGACGGCCCCGCCGCCGCATTAATGCAACAACGGTGTGACGACAAAAAGGAGGAGGATGAGGCCTTCAAGTTATGCCTTCCTAGGAAGGCGGCTCCACGCCAGGCACCCCTTGCACGTTTGCTTAACACTCCTTCCATGTGACGACACTTTCACCAGGGCAAGGAAAGGCCCCGCAACAAACCCCCTCCACGGCAGAATAACCCACCGCCTGCTAAGCACTGGGGAAAATCGACTTCCGCCGCGGCTGCAGTGTCACCACACCGCAAACACTCTGTTCCCCTCACCCAACCAATAAAGGCTTCGGCCCCAGTGTTTCCCCAAACTCACACACACACAAATAAACCAGCTGGGCTTACACAGCTCCGCTGTGGCTCGGGTGGGAACACTCGCGAGTCATGGATAGGCTTGGCAACTGTTTCGGCTTCCGAGTGGGTGATGCATACTATAATGCAGGGATACAGACTGCAGTTTGCAATGAAACCCCTGCATTTCAACAGCGTTCTCTCTTCGCACATGGAAGAGAACACCTCACACATTCTGAAAGAGGAAATATCCTCCCTCCTAAACAAGGGAGCGATTCAGGTGGTGCCCCCCAGTCTGATAAATCAGGGATTTTACTCTCGTTATTTCCTGGTCCCCAAAAAAAACGGCGCTCTCCACCCAATTCTGGATCTTCTTGTGTTGAACAAACAATTGAGGAAATACTTTTTCAGAATGCTGACTCATGGCTCGCTCGCCCGTGCCATAAAACAGAACAACTGGTTCACATCGATCGACCTGAAAGATGCTTTCTTCCATATAAGCATTTATCCGCCACCCAGGAAGTTTCTTCGTTTCGCCTACCAAGGCACATGTTACGAATTCACAGTTCTGCCGTTTGGGCTCAGTCTAAGCCCTCGGTGTTTCTGTGTTTGTGCGGAGGCGGGTTTAGCACCCAAAGTGTTGCAGGACACCTGCCGTGTGCTCACGCACATCACATCTCTCGGGTTCAGAGTCAATGTTAGCAAGAGCAATTTTACACCCAGTCAGAAGGTAATTTTCCAAGGGCGCGTTCTCGCTCTAATTAACTGTCTGTTGCAGTTCAGAGAGGGGTGAAAGTACAATATTGCACTTGCATCAGGCTGCAGGGTCTTATGGCTTCATCTATCCAGGTTGTACCGCTGGGACTCCTGAGAATGAGAGCGTTCATGAAATGGGTTTTGTTACTACATTTCAGCCCGACGCGCAATCTTTGCCGCTCTGTAATAGTGACGCGCGCCTGCTCGGCAGCCTTACGCCACTGGAAGAGCGCAGACTTTTATGAACAGGGAACCCCTCTGGGGAGGGTTATGATGTGAAAAGTTGTGACAACAGATGCGTCCTTAACAGGCTTAACAGGCGCCACCCAGGAGGGCAGAACGGTGAATGGTTTGTGGTCGAGCAGACTACATTCAGCGCACAGAAATTATTTAGAGCTTATGGCTGTATGGAAATCTCTGAATCAGTTTCTGCAGGGACATCATGTGCTCATATGCTGCGACAATACAACGGCAGTGGCTTATTTCAACCTTCAGGGTGGCATGCTCGTCGAAACTTCACGCTCTAGCTTACAAACTTTTAGTGTGGAGCAGACGGGTTTTCCTGTCATTACGCGCGACTCATGTTCCGGGCCTTCTAAACGGAGGTGCGGATCTTCTATCAAGGGGAAACCCAATCTACGAAGATTGGCGCCTTCACCCGCAGATAGTGGATATGTTATGGATGAGATTCGGACAGTCAACCGTAGATCTATTCGCCTCGCGCGAAAACTACCATTGTCCTATGTTCTTCTCGCTAAAGGATGCGGACGCGCCCCTCTGGGTAGATGCACCGGCCCACCCGTGGCCCAGAGTGCTGCTGTATGCCTTTCCTCCCCTGTGCCTGATAATTCCTACACTGGCCAGGATGAGAGAACCGGGCCTGTCTCTCATTCTGATAGCACCCAGGTGGCCCGAAGCACCATGGCTGGCGGAGATAATCCCTCTGTTATATGCCGAGCCGTGGCGCCTTCCCCCCCGCACGGATCTATTGTCCCAAGCGAACGGGGAGATTTATCACCCGGACAGGGTGGCTCTTTGGGCTTGGCCCATGAGAGGACATACCTAAGCGCACTGGGGTTTTCGCCACATGTGATTGCTACTCTACAGAATGCCAGGGCTGTTTCTACGCAATTCTTGAATTGCATTAAGTGGCAAGTGTTCGAAGTGTGGTGTGATGGGCGTGGTCGCACATCTTATCAGTGCTCAGTTCCTGATATTTTGTGTTTCCTCCAAGACCTCTTGGAAAAAGGCAGGTCTTTACCACAATTAAGGTCTACTTAGCTGCGATTTCGGCCTGTCGTGGGCTTTGAGGGCTCAACAATCGGGCAGCATCCTCTAATCCGCAGATTTATGAAGGGTGCCCGTCGCCGCTTGCCAGTCATCAGGAGAACGGTTCCTGAGTGGGACCTCTCCATGGTGTTTGAGGCTCTGTCTCAGTATCCTTTTGAACCTCTTGGAAGCATTTCCCTAAAGCTGCTGTCCTTCAAGACAGCTTTGCTCTAGGTCTTGGCATCAGCCAAACATGTCATTGAGCTACATGCACTTCCGGTTCATCCCTCGTGCACTAAATTCTCTCTTAGTGGAGATAAGGTTTCCCTTAAGCCTAATCCGGCCTTCATTCCGAATGCTTCACTGCGTTCACTTCGGAGGTGTTGGAGCTGTCCACTTTTCACCCTCCACCTTTTTCCTCACCGGAGGATGAAAGGCTAAATGCTCTGTGTCCTGTCCGTGCTTTACAGACATATATGAACAGGACCAGTGCTTTCCGGAAGAGCGACCAGCTCTTTATTTTATGGGCACCCCCTCATGGAGGGAATGCTATTTCTATCATGCTATTTCTCTCACATTGGCTTGTGAATGCTATAGCTTTGACTTATGAATCAAAGGGAATGCAGCCACCAGGGGACATCAGAGCTCATTCCAGGAGTGGCATTGCCACCTCTTGGGCTTTGTTTAGGGGAGTGTCTCTAAAGGACATCTGCTCCACTGCCAGTTGGCCTTCTCCTCATACCTTTGTGCGTTATTACCGGCTGGATGTCACCAGTATCTCGGTAGCACATTCGGTTTTAGGGGTGGGGTCTTCTTAGCCCTTCCCTGCAACCCCGTTGGAAGTGATGAAGAAGGAGCGAATGGGCCAGCTGGCCATGCATATCCCTGTCACTAAGCATGTTTTTACATTCCTTTTCTGGGTGTATTTATATGCACATTGGTTATCATGTGTGTGATGCTAACATTTTTCATGTGCTGCATATGCACAGCAGTCATGATTGTGCATCAGTATTGCAGGTTCATGAGTATGGGACGTGTCAGGCAACGCCTCTCTGGGGCGACCGTCCTTCTCTGGCTTTCAGAACCTCAATGTGAGTGTATTGGGCAATCGGGGAGCTGTCCATGTCTCTCCCATAGGTGGATCTCGAACACAAGAAGATGAAAGAGAAAAATAGGATACTGTCGTAACCCCTTTCTCTGAAACATAGAGTGGAGAGATCTAGCCAGACTTGGTGCAATTGGATGCTTCTGCAGAGGTCAGGTACGGATGCCCTTCCCATAGGTGGATCTCTCCACTCGATGATAACTGGGGTTACGACAGTAACCTATTGTTTGTGTGTCTCAGTTTGTTTGTGTGGTCAGAGAACTTACCCCAACTGAGCCTGGTTTCTCCCAAGGTTTCTTCTCAATTCTGTCACCGATGGAGTTTTGGTTCCTCTGACTTGCTTAGTTGGGGTCACTTCTTTTACAGCGATATCACTGACTTGATTACACAGACACTAATTAAACTGAACTGAGCTGGATGATGACATCACTGAATTCAATGATGAACTGACTTTAACTGAAAACTAAGCGTTTACTATTGTCCTTCTGCATTATTGACAAACTATTTAATACTGTAAAGCTGCTTGATACAATTTGCAATCTACTTTCTAAGAGACATTGAACTGAAACAGAACCTTCTTTATCATCACTGAAATATCGCTGCTGTCCTTCTGTGTGGATTGCAGGTCTAATCCTGTATTGATTTCTGCTCTCCTGAAGGGGGCAGCAGCATCTGACCGGCTGACCTTTGCATTTATTGTTTGACAGATGTGATGGTGACAGATGAGTCAGAATGACCCATCAGAAGCCCCAACCACCGTTTCACTGCAGATGTCAAATGATGTGTAAAACAGGAGCTGAATGAGTTTACTTGCATTAGTTACTTTTTTTTGGAAAGTAACATTACTTTTGCATTACTTTTTCTCATCAAACAAAGGAACTGGTGTTACTTATTTAAAAAAAAAAGGAAGATATTTTCTTGTAAATGAAAAAGTAGGTTTTTGTGCAATTCTGTATTAGTTTTTAAGTTGAAAGCTATGACTGGATCTTTCCTGGTACTAATGTGAGCAGCAGATCAATAAGATTTTCTTTTTTTTTTTTTTTTTTCTGCTTTTTTTTTTTTTTTTTTTTTTTTTTTTTGTGGAGCAGCTCTTACGGGGGGACTTTGCAGACTAAAATAAGTAAATGTATAATGAAATTATAATTATGTCATGGAATGTTGCAAAGTGGATGATCTTTTTTTTTAAATCACAATTTGTTCCAATGTTTTAGCCTTGATGATCCAAACACAAATAGTTGATGATCCATGAAGTCTGCAGACGAAACAGAGAGGCAGCTGGACACTAGATGGCAGAAGAGCCCGAGTCTGTGTTCCAGAGATACTCTACAGTCCATCATATCATCTGTTTGGTAACCATAAAGATTTCTCAAGGCAGAATAGATGTAGATACGGTTTAAGTTTCTTTCCACTTCATGACAGATTAATAAAGGCAAGGCAAGGCAAGTTTATTTATATAGCACATTTCGTACACAATGGTAATTAAATTCATTTATTCATTGCCAGATAGGTTACCAGCCTAACTGACAAAGTTCACTTGCGTTACTATGAGGTGATCAGAAGTTTGGTAGCACTTTATGTGAAGCCTATTTATAACATATTTTTAGGGGTAGGTGGCTTATACTATATAAGAAGAAGAATATGCCATAAACTAAAATGAAAAAGATATTGCCAGGATAACAGTAGTAATGATGATTATACATGATTTGCTTATGTAAGTGTATATTTAAGCACCAATAAATGTTTTAACCACAAATGACAATCTATTTTGTGGATTTTTCTGTGTATTAGGTTATGAATCCAAACAAATCTTTCTGGAGAACAGATTCAAAAGACATGAATCAAAATCCAGCATTCCACTGAAGCACCCTGTTAACGTGTTTAAGGTGCTGGTGCAAAAGGACACAAGGACAAAAAAATAGGGTTTAAATCATGAAAATACATATATTAAATTAAATCTATATATCTATACATATATTTATTTATAGCACCAACGTGCACAAAAGAGAGATACAAATACCGTGCCCAGGGAGTAGGAACCTGAGAGGGGCTAAATTAAAGAAATAAACAAAACAAAACCAACTACAAAACAACAACAAAACACCATATCCTCGGAGCACGTAACATCCCCACCCTAAAAAAAACAAACATACAACATTATGTTTGTCACAATTTCCACAAGGAGGGGGAAGAGAGAGGGGGAAAAATACTAACCATTTACAATATACACATTGATCTACTCATTAAACCTTGGGAAGCACATTGGCTACTACGTTCTCAGAGCCTCTCTTATGCCGAATTTCAATGTTGTAATTTTGGACAATCAAAGCCCACCTCATTAACCTCTGGTTCTGGTTATACATTTGGCAAAAAAAGGTTAGGGGATTACGGTCAGTATAAACGATTACTGGACATGCCGTAGATCCAACGTAAACTTCAAATTTCTGGAGTGCCAATAACAAGACTAACGCCTCCTTTTCAATAGTTGAGAAGTCGACTTGGTGCTTATTTCATTTCTTGGAAAAGTAACAAATCTGATGGTCAACTCCATCTGCATTATATCGGAGAAGCACTGCACCCGTACCATATGCACTCGAGTCAACTTCAAGCTGCTGTAAAGTTGGGCATTATAACATGGGTAGTCTATGGGATTGACTCCCTTTTGCAGCCAGCCTCAAGCGGCCAGTCGATGAATTACAGTTTTAGTCACTTCCTTGTTGGTTTCACGAGAGAGAGCGGGAGGTTGCTGCTTGCATACAGTAGCTGTACTGCTGTATATGCTATTCATATGAGCCAAACAATAAAAGCAGAAAATCACTCACTCCTCCGGACTGAATAATATCTATAGCTTTAATAAGAAGACATTTCTTACTTAGGGCAGGGTCTCTGATAATACAGCAGTGTCCATCAACGTCGTGGGCAGGGCTTGTTAAACATTCTATGGGCTTGTCACATTTTATGGATTCTGTGATTGGTTTGCTCTGAGATACTGCTTATAATTTATGGGGATTAAAAAAACAAGGATTTTTATCATTATAAGGTGGTTGTGTTCACACACAGCCAACACACATTTATGTTCAAACAACATGTAAAAGTGAATTTTGTGTAATAGGTGCCCTTCAAGTAAGTCTGTATAGAGTTCTGGATCTAGTATGAAGAAGAGAAGACAGAAGGGATGTTTGGCTCTGTGAAATGATTCCAGCGTGTCTCTCAGGTGAACCGATGAAGTTCTGCTGATCTATATGAGACTCGCTGAAGATGACTTGAGGAGGCTTTGGAGAGTGATGGGTCAGTCTGAAACACAAAGGAAAAGATGGAATCAAAAAGCTCAGAGGATTCATGATAAAAATAACAGAAAGAGCAGAACCTAGCAGAAGCATGTGGTAAAACAGCAATAAATCACACTAGATTTTAGATTATGATATAGTAGATAAAATAACAAAACTCAACAGATGAGTCCAAACAAAGACTCAAACTCAAGCTGGGCCTAAAGTAACAGGTATTTAGGTTATTAGTGTCCCTTAAGAATTGTATATTATAATACATAATGTATGCAAGAGATAAACACATACTGAAAAATACACACTGAAGAACCTTTCATATATATTTACAAATACTTGTGTATATTTATCAATCATTTATGAATTATTTACTGAATGGTTTGAGGATCCATGTATTCTGTGTAGTTCAAGGAAATTATTAAGGGTTTTTATTTTATTTTTATTTTATTTTTTATGCTGTCATACTTTGGTGCCACTATCTATAATCAAGTCAAGTCAGTCTGTTTTGTTGTTAATTCTTCCACATTTACAGCACATACATACAAAGAATTGAAATTGCATTACTCTCAGACCCTTGGCGCATACAGATAACATACAGAAAGATACAGATTAAATATAAAATATAACTATTCAAATAAGGTCATGTAGAAAAAGAAGTTTAATAAAGCTTCACAAGTCACATGACAGATAGAATGCAAACCAGTGAAGTGAACAAACAGTGCAGATAAAATGTTTTTTAGTGTAAAAGAGCCTATTCAGTCTGATTAAAGTTACAAAAAGCTCAGAGAGCCTTTCTTTATTTAAGCTGACTGAAGAGGCAGATTGAGGTAGTGGGCAGACCAGTGAGGCACAAAGTGTCTGGTGCAGGTCACAGTTTGTTAGTGTAATAACAACAACAGTGTTTATTCCCTTACAAGTTTGCATGACAGCATAGCAGAATAACACAACACAGAAACAAGTTTTCTCCCCCTTTTCCTTTAAATAAAAATAAAAAAGCCATATCCCAGTAGAAATGGAAGTCAGTTAAGAAAACATTAACATCATATGCACAAGAAATGAACAATATGTGAGTTAACATGATATTAGTGTGAAAAAAGTAGTTACGTCTAATTTGACAGGGCATGATAAAAATGCTTTAACATCTAAAACTGTAAAAATGTAGACTTACACTTCAAATGTGTCCCTGCAGCACAGAAGCAGTCATCAGTATCACAGGGATATCTGTAGAAATAGACAACAATACATTGTGTGGGTCACAATTATACATTTCTCTTTTATGACAAAAATCATTAGGATATTAAGAAAATATAATGTTCCATGAAGATATTTAGTTGATGTTCTACCGTAAATTTATCAAAACTTAATGTTTGATTAGTAATATGCATTGTTAAGAACTTCATTTGAACAACTTTAAAGATGATTTTCTCAATATTTAGATGTTTTTCACCTTCAGATTGCAGTTTTTCAAATAGTTGTATCTCAGACAAATATTGTCCTCCTCACACACCACACATCACTGGAGAGATCATTTATTCAGCTTCAGATCATGTATAAATCTCAGTTTTGAAAAATTTACACTTTTGTGGTCCATGGTCACATACATGGATTTTAATAGAACAAAGTCCTTTTACAAAATAAACTAAACATTTCTGCTTTCTATTTCTTACAGTATATATAGTGATAACATTTCTGCCAAATGCTGTTGACTGAGCTTAATTTGTCCTGAACCTGGAGTATAAATTATATAAAAATAAAAAAGTCCTTGGTTTATGTTCTGCTATAAGTGTAAGGTCATGTTAAAGAGATCTCTCTGTTTTGGATGACATGTGAGTTACTGTAGTATCGTCTTCAAATAACCATTTAACCTCTTCTCAGACACATGAGATCAAGGCTAAATGTTTACTGTTGCCCTCAGCAACCATCTGAAACATATTTATTGATACATGTTTTGCCACAATTTTGAGTTGCTTGGTTACGGCGTATCGGTTGAGCCCAAAGTAGATAAAGAACAGCTGAGATCGATACTTTGTATTGTTGGTTACTTTTATTTTTGTATAAGAACAATAATCCCAGTAATACCAGTTAAGAGTTCATTAGCGCTGATGAAGCGTGAGGCGCTCACACACATGTTCTCCGGCCATGCAGTTCAAGGGCATGTCTGATGTGTGGCGTGTGTGTCCTTGATAATCATATCTCTCCGTGTCCCTCCAAACTCCTTCCTGTCTCTCTGTGGCTTGCTGAGCGAGACGACGTTTGGCAGCAGAGGCAGTGGAACAAGGGCTGAGGGATCCAATGGAAAGCACAGATGTCAAAGACTCTGTTACAACCTTGAGATTGAACTTAATGAAGATAAAAATAATTACTGCCCCAAAGCCTCGTCCACCCCCTCCGTTCCCAAGACCAGATCTCCTGACCCAGTTTCCGTAATGGAGAGCGATTGCTCTGTCTCCGGCTGGAAGCGTGAGTGCACTAACTTCATAACAATTAGACCAGAATCACGTCTCGGCTTTTAAAAATGGAAGGATAAGTGAATGAAAAGTCAGAAATTTCAAACTCTTGAAGCTCATTTGTCACAGCAGTCATTAAGGGGCCTTATTTGTGACCTTGGAGCACAAAATCAGATATTTTTTTATATATATATATTTTTTTAATTAAGATTAAAATTTTAAATTTAAGATTTAAAACTGAGATTTATACATCTAAAAGCTGAATAAATCATCTCTCCATCGATGTAAAGTTTGTTCGGAGGACAATATTTGTCTGAGATACAACTATTTGAAAATCTGGAATCTGAGGAAGCACAAAAATCTAAATATTGAGAAAATCATCTTTAAAGTTGTTCAAATGAAGTTCTTAGCAATGCATATTACTAATCAGAAATTAAGTTTTGATATATTTACAGTAGAACATTTACTAAATATATTCATGGAACATGATCTTTACTTAATATCCGAATGATTTTTGGCTTAAAAGAGAAATGTATAATTGTGTCTATTTCTACAGAGACGCCTGTGACACTGATGACTGCTTCTGTGCTGCAGGACACTGATAGGATTAGTACACCTGAGGGTCAGACAACACGCACGCAGATGAAATGTCTTCTGTTTCTTCTCATCTCATCTAGAGTTATGTGTCAGTGCTGGAGAGCTCATAATGAGGTGGAGGGGCACTGAATGTGCAGCTTCAGGCAGAATCTTTCACAGTTTCACCTGCAGACAGTGATTTGCAAGAGCTTGACATCAGAACGGTTTACTTCTGGAAGACTGGAAGACTGTGAGGTGCATTTGAGATGGACCGGATCAGGAAAACCTGTGACTCGTAAATGAATGTGGCTGCTCAAGCCCCATGCAAATTTTATGGTAAACCAATAAATGAGGGGAGGAGCCTAATCATTCAGTCCTGTCAATCACCATCCGAAGCGTATATAACAGCAGTCACTGAGCCGTCAAAGTGACAGCTCTTCCGGCCTCTCATCTCCTCCTCTATTCATTATATGGGGGTTTTGTTCAGAGTCTTGGGATTGAGCCCTTCAATTTAAGCACAGAAAGCCAAATTCATGATGTTCACCGAGAGTTTTCCCGTCTGGCTCTTAGACACAGTCTCAGCGCTTCTGCAAACACATCTGCGTCTCGTCCTGAAGCTCCAGTGATTCTCAGTAACGCTGATGATCGCTTCAGCGCTGTCTCCTAACACGGGCCATGATCTCCAGATCAACTGATGACAGACAAAACACAGAACATTATCAAGTGATTGTTCTTATAGTGCGGGAATTGTATCTTTTTGGAGTCTAAATCAAGAAGAGTTCATATGAGTGCCTATTGATGGTCTTCTTGGTGTAGTTTTTGTTTATCTATATTAACATTTGTGCATTTTTCTCAGTAACTGTAACTGATTACAGTTACATTTATTTTGTTTCCATTATATTTAATTAGTTACTCGCCAACACTGTAACTGCATAACTATAATGAGAAGCTGTGTATAATAACATTCACAGTGTGTGTGAGGAGAGTCGTCTAGGGTTGATAAACCACTTTCTGAATCTGATGAAACTCCTAAACAGCGTTATTCATCGAGTGAACTTCAGCAGTTGTCTGCGAGTGTTCGGTCTGGAGCTTCTCATTGAAATCTTCTGGTCATGTTAGTTGCACAGGATTGTACTCTGAACTTTACAGGACGAGTGCGTGAATTAATCAGGAATGCTTCAAGTAATTGTTAAAATTCTCTGAACCTTATTCAAACATGATTTCTTCTTCAAAGTCTCAGATGGCTGGATCGTTTCAAGGAGTTGTACATAAGAGCAGACAGATGGAGAAAGTGTGTGTGTGTGTGTGTGTGTGTGTGTGTGTGTGTGTGTGTGTGTTGGCACAAACTGCCTCTGTTTGACAGACACAGACAAGATGAGAAGGTCTGACATTAATGGAAACATTCATGTGAATGAGAACAAGACCTAAACGTAGAAAAAGAGCGGAGAGAAGACAAACAAAATGAAAGAAGATGAGTGAACGGAGCACAGAGAGAGGGTCCTAACAGAGACGGGAGATGGAGAGACAGGAGGAGGTGTGATCTTTGGGTGGAGAAGCAGGGAATATGCTTTGGGGGATGGAGGGAGTGGAGAAGGAAAACACAAAGACTGGCTGTCTTGGACAAAACAGTGCTAAAGAGAGACAAATCACTAACACACCGGCATATTAGAATGATTGACAGAAACCAGGAAGGGAGGAAGCAGATGAGAGGCAAACAGGGTGATTTTAGATTGAGAGAGAGAGAGAGAGAAGGAGAGAGGGGGAGAGAGAGAGAGAGAGAGGGGGAGAGAGAGAGTGAGGGAGGGAGGTGGGAGAGAGAGAGAGAGAGAGACAGGGAGAGCGAGGGAGGGAGGTGGGAGAGAGAGAGAGAGAAAGAGAGAGTGAGGGAGGGAGGGAGTGAGGGAGGGAGGTGGGAGGAGAGAGAGGCGGAGGGAGGCAGGGCTGAGCACTATTTAAGTGTTGGAGCGGGGCTGAACACCAGGCTCTGAACTCCCCGTGTGAAGGGAGGACAGACACACACACACACACCTGTGAGACTCACACACACCTGGCCCCGTGCACACACACACTCTCTCTCTCTCTCTCCTCGAGCTCCTGGAGCAGAGATGTTCAGGGTTCGGGCCGCTCTCTCCTGCGCTCTGCTGCTGCTGTCAGCGGGTGCCGTGGATTTGGGAGGCTCTCCGTCCGGCTTCTACCCGCGCTTCAATCCCTTCTTCTTCCTGTGCACCCACCACGGAGAGCTGGAGGGCCCCGGGGCCGAGGGAGGAGGAGAGGTGCTGCTCACCTTCCAGATCCAGGGCAGCCCCGGAGCATACGTCCCAGGACAGGAGTACCAGGGTGAGTCCAGGAGTCCAGCTCCACACGCTTTATCTGCTTCACATCTCAGTCACATCATAACTTACTAAAACAACGATTAATGCAGTCATTTTACACTATTTCAGTCTTCAAGATGTTTAGTTCACTGTGTTTCTTTGTCATTATTGGATAAATGTACTTATGCACCAGGACTTAGATCAGTTTAGATCATGTTAAAAATGTCTCTTCAAGGTAATAATCGCAGGTGAACACATTTAATCATCATAAAGATCTAGTTACAGAGTTATTTCAGTATTATTTATATTCTATTATTATTTTACTAATATTTTGAATCAGCTTTTATTTTTAAAAGTCATTTTTGTTTTTTGTTTGTTTTGCATTCATATTTGTGACTATACAGTTTTTTTTTTTTTTTTTTTTTTTTTTGTCATTTTAGTAAAGTTAAGTTAAATGAGAAAGAAATGTTGCCTTGGCAACTAGCTGAAATATATTTTTAATTATAATTTTTTTGATGGTTTTAGTCACTTTAGTTTTTAGGTAACTCTAATAACCCTGGTCTGAAAAAAAGAGAAAGAGAGAGAGAGAAAAGCATTAGATTGCAGGTAAGGATGCAAAAGCACAGCTGCTGCAGTGAGAGTAGCTTGCAGTCTGTGTGTGTGAGAGATGATTGTGTTTATGTAACGGAGCACAAGTATTGATGTGAAGTTGAACTGCTCTATTCCACTTTCCTCCGTTCTTCTGATCCCAGCGCTCATGTGTGGGTGGGTTATCCTGAGGCCAGAAGCGCTAGATTCTCACAAACAACTCACAAGAGCACAACAGGTGCAGACACAGTACACACTCTCTGAACCAACACATTACACACCGCTCCTGTAATCAAGACAATCACACTGTGTGACATACAGCATAGAGGGATGCCACAGGTCTCTGTTTTCTTCATTTGACTTTGACAATATCTGAAGTGCTGGATGTAAAGTGTGTAGAGCTCTGCTTTCTGCTGGTGATCTGATGCTGTGTGTGAGGAGAGAAGCGTGAGGTCTTGTGTTCTCAGCTTTATCTTCCTCATCCAGACCCGTGAGATCTACAGAGACGTGTTCATTCTCAAACACACGCCTCTGTCTTTGTGTGTTCGGGGGTCGTGAGGATTCTGGGGATTAATGGGAATGGAAGGACTGAAAGACAAAGAGAACGAGCCAAAGTGCTGCAAATTTATAGAGTGTTAATATACTGGAAACAAAGACACAGATAGTCATGATGAGAGACTGGACAGGACAGATGGAAAAGATGGACTGGACAACTACACAAATGTGAACCTGCACCACACATATATATATAAGGATAATTGTGACCCATACAGTGTATTGTTGTCTATTGCTTCAATATAGCTGTGCTCCTGATGACTGCTTCTGTGCTGAAGGGACACTGATTACTATGCGAATAGTACAGAAATTAGTTTGAAACTATGCAGCAGCATTTTGAAATATTGCATTATTTCCACTGAGAACGTCTTCTTTAGTTAGGCATGATATTCAGAAATCCTCACAACGAGCTCTGTGACGTTAGATTATAATGGAGGTTTCTCTTCAGGGTATATAATCCAGCCTGTTCCCAAAGGCAGACGTGTTTCATTAGGAGTGAGGCTATACGGCTTGTGGCCAGCTGCATCTTTAAACAATAGGTGTGAATCATATTAGAGACACAGTTTATTTCTCAAATAAAGCAGCTGCAGTGCTTCTCGACTATAATGTGTTGTTCTACAAGCCCACGGACAGAAATAGTTTCTAGAAGCAAAGGAAACCTATAGTAAGAAAAGTCAGGATTGTTTGAGAAGGACTGAGGAACAGCTGAGAGCTGAATTATGAACAAAGCCCTTGTTAAATTTCCCCTCGTTCCTCCTGTAAAGGGAAGGATCCTGGTGAGGCGTGCTGGTGTTTCACATGTGAAAGCGTGATCTGTCCGTCACTATTCAGGAGCTGGAGGATGTTTAATGGGCTCTGATTTTCCTAAAGCCATCACAGAGGCATGAGCACTTTTCTGAATATGATGGAAGACTTGCCATTGTTCACTCGGTGCACTTTACTCGCTGGGCTTTCACTGACGAGCTTTACAGTGGATCACTGATGCTGAGCCGATCTGTAGCCTGCGTCTGACACGCTCTTCTGTCTCTTGGGAAATCAGATCTCAGTTTCAGCAGGCTCTGCTTTTTGTGAATTGATATACTAATGTTTGATTCATGCACTCTTGTGACCGTTCATCCACATGCACTGAGAAACACAGAGGAGCTGTCTAATGGATCACTGACTGCATCCGAACAAGGTCTTCACACCCGGATGATGGAGTCTGTATCATTTGTCTCCTGCATGTGGAAGATGACACAAGGCACATGATGGAACCACACACTGAATTATTTTACATTTATATAACAATAGTCCATTTACATTTACTGTCCTCAAGACAATAAAATTAACTTGGGTTAAGTGTAGCATTTTAATCCTTAATTTAATGTTAATTTGATGCAGACTGTCCACCTTAAGGTGGATATTTTAATTGTAATCTGTATGTTTTCTCCGATGTATTCCAGCTATGTTTTGTCTATAGAAGTGTGTTATTGTAAAGTAACGGGTCTAGCGGATGCGTATCACAAAAATGCGAGTAGTTTCATCGATTTTTCTCAAGTACACACTTTATTTGTTGAAGCCCTATAATGTGAAACTCTCTTGCGCTGGCTTGTGATCACATGTTTGTCGTCTGAGGATGCAGGAGAGTCTCAAGGTGAAGATAATTAAGGGCCTGTTTAATAACCATATTAACAGACGAGGAGCTCTGATCTGATGGGACTCTGATTTCATGACTGATTTGAGTCATTTGAAGGTTTCTGAGGATTTTAATAGCAGGTGTGAGCAATTCAGATGTTATAAAATGTGCTTTTGATTACAGAACCCATACTGTGACATTGAACAAGTTCAGACTGCACATTTGTGCGGCATTAGATAAAGAAAAATGACTCCTCTCAGTGGAACCAAATGAATTCGCTCGAGATACTTTCCAAAGCTACGATGCAATAATTCATGAACTGTTTTGCAGCCCATTGTGATGTGTTTCTGCATAATGTGATAGCTGTTTAATGGGCAGGGCCTGCGCTGACGGCTGCCTGTTTGGCTGCGAATGTGACAGTGAAACACGGCTCAGAATTAATCCGATGCATCTGGCCATGGGCTTCACCCTGGATAGTGATGATGGCAGTCGAACATGCCAGAGAGATGCTAATACTGTGCCAGGTCGTCATTAAACTCAATACAAAATGGCCAGCAATGATGCAGCAACCTGCAGGCCATCTGTACGCTTTTCCAAGCTGCCATTTCAGTGTCTGCATTTAGAAATGAAATGATCCAGTGGTCTCTAATGAGTGAAATGCTCTTCAGGGTTGCTGAACGTGGGGTCGTCGATGTTTTGCTTGTTAGCGCTGAATTACAGATTGTGAATTGCTTCTCTAAAATTGCTATCAGTTTGCTTTCAAGTTGAGCTCTTTATTGAAAGAGTAATTGATTAAATGGGTTATTCATGCAGAAATGAAGTGACTTCTTTCTGAATGGGCAATTAATTCACTGAAAGACTCATTGAAAGGTTCTGTGGGTTTGTTTGCAAATACTTTCTTTGGAGAAAGAGAGCAAAAACAGACAGTTATAATTAACATTTGTATCTTGAGCTCAGTGTCATAATGGCTGTGTTTTTTCTTCTACATCATGATGTGATTTGGCATCAAGGCCTGCTTTTTTAGTGAAGTGAGTGAGTGCTCAAATATTGTAAGTTTGCACATCATTAAAACAACAATTACAGTATTATCACAAGACATATATTATCACACAGCCCAGAAACTAAAACCAGAGAGAACTGTTTTAGTCTAATGCAAAAATGCTGTATGTCTTCTTAATTAATTCAAAGAAACGTGGATATGTTTCTGTATCAGTAACAGCAATTATTATTTGGTGAATTAATTTGATATGTTCCTGGTCGTCCTGAAAGCTGAGCTGATTCTGAAGCGTCTGTAATCACAGCCTCGGGCAGCGTGTCATTCCAGCTGATTACATTCACTTCAACACAGCACCTTTCACTGGCTGATCAGAACTGTGACGCTGGAGGCCTAGACCCATTCAGAATCGATCGATGCATTTGTTTTATTTCTGCTTTATTGAGAGAGGAAAGAGAAGAGAGATCAGAAAATGTCTTTAAACTTAAGATTGTGTCAGAGCGTCTGCATCACTGAAGGCACCAAACGTCAATGGTTGCGTTTCTCACCAATAATGTCCTGAACCTCTCCATGTCCTCAAACCTGTCTCAATCCAGTCTTCAGATCCGTCACCAGCTCATGAACATTACCCTGAGAGCCAAAAAAACACTCCACTGGCCGTGTTCTGTGTGAAACAACACTGGTCGTTGTAATTAGCACTCCCACTTTGATAGCTTCCTATACAAAAAAAGGTCATGTTATTAGCTAAAACTTGTTTGTGAGAGTTCAGCCCACATGGGTAATTCTGTTATGCTCATTGCACTCAGCTGTCACTAATCATTTATCAATGCACTCAGCCCATTCCCCATTAGTGTTTGTCATTTCCCCTTTGTATTTATACCCTGTCTGTCTTAGTATGTGTCACAGAGTCCTTGTATAGTTCACGTCAATTTCGAAGTCTTGTTCTTGCTCTTGTGTTTTTGTCTATGTTTTTGGATTGCTACTCTGGTTTTGACCCCTGCCTGGACTGTTTACGATTTGGATTACCCCTAATAAAAGACATACCTGCACGTGGATCTCTCTGTGTTTTCCTGTATCCCGATCATGACAGAAGGACTCCGTCCACACGAGATCCAGCGGTATGTCAGTTGGTGTTTCTTCCCCAGCCACCGAGCGGGAGAGAAGCAATCAGTTTAAGGGAACCCACCTGGTCGTGTTTCGCGGGACCAGGGGAGGTCGCCGAGGAGGGAATGGTCAAGAGGAGGCTCAGCATCGCTCTCTACCATGGCCCCCCTTCGACCCGGGGCTCGTGTGGGACGGATCAGAGCCGCCGTCTCACCATGGTGGACGGAGAAGGGAGAGGAAGAGCACGTCCGCCGAGCCTGCACCACTGCCCATGATGGCCGCAAGTCCAGCACATCGAGGCAAGATGGACGCCAGCCCAGCGCCACAGCACAAAGTGGTCGCCAGCCCCACGCCACGATGCAGGACAGCCGCCAGCCCAGCGCCACTGCCCAAGATGGCTGCTGAGACATTCTTGGATTATTTCTCCATGCTGAACAAGATCCTAGAGATTCCCAGGAGTGTTCATGTTACGTCTGCTAAGCCAACGCCACGGTACAAGATGGCTGCCAGCCCATTGCCACTGCACAAGGTGGCCGTCAACCCAGCGCCACTGCCCAAGATGGCTGCCATTCCAGAGTCATGGCACAAGATGGCTGCTTGTCCAGCGCCTCTGCACAGAATGACAGCCACGGTTGACCCTCCAGAGTCGAGTCAGGCTCCTGTTGACCCTCCAGAGTTGAGTCATGTCCCCGTGGACCCTCCATAGTCGAGTCAGGTTTCCGTGGATTCTCCAGAGTTGAGTCAGGTGATCGTGGACCCTATAGAGTCAGGGTTAGTCATGGCTGACCTTCCAGAGTCAGGGCTAGTCACTGATGACCTTCCAGAGTCAGGGCTAGTCACTGATGACCTTGCAGAGTCAGGGCTAGTCACTGATGACCTTCCAGAGTCAGGGCTAGTCACTGATGACCTTCCAGAGTCAGGGCTAGTCACCATTGACCTTCCAGAGTCAGGGCTAGTCACCATTGACCTTCCAGAGTCAGGGCTAGTCACCGATGACCTTCCAGAGTCAGGGCTAGTCACCGATGACCTTCCAGAGTCAGGGCTAGTCACCATTGACCTTCCAGAGTCAGGGCTAGTCACCATTGACCTTCCAGAGTCAGGGCTAGTCACCGATGACCTTCCAGAGTCAGGGCTAGTCACCGATGACCTTCCAGAGTCAGGGCTAGTCACCGATGACCTTCCAGAGTCAGGGCTAGTCACCATTGACCTTCCAGAGTCAGGGCTAGTCACCGATGACCTTCCAGAGTCAGGGCTAGTCACCGATGACCTTGCAGAGTCAGGGCTAGTCACCGATGACCTTCCAGAGTCAGGGCTAGTCACCGATGACCTTCCAGAGTCAGGGCTAGTCACCATTGACCTTCCAGAGTCAGGGCTAGTCACCGATGACCTTCCAGAGTCAGGGCTAGTCACCGATGACCTTCCAGAGTCAGGGCTAGTCACCGATGACCTTCCAGAGTCAGGGCTAGTCACCGTTGAAATTCATGAACAAGGTCAAGTCACCAATGATCTTCAGGAGCAGAGTCAAGTCAGCATTGATATTCTGGAATCCAGTCTAAACACCATGGGATTACCAGAGCCTCTCCATGTCTCTGCTGAACTACTGGAGCCTCTCCTCATCTCGGCTGGATTGGTGAAGTGGTGGTCTTCTGCTCCATCCTGGGGGGCTCCGGTCTCGACCACACGGACGTGGTGGTCTTCTGCTCCGCCTTGCAATCCTGCACGGTCGCCACTGTCCTGGGTCCATGTACGCCCTGACCCACCCTGATTGTATTGTGTTGTTGTTGTTTTTTTCTGATTGTTTGT
The DNA here is from genome assembly GCF_003368295.1 of Carassius auratus. Lineage (NCBI taxonomy): Eukaryota > Metazoa > Chordata > Actinopteri > Cypriniformes > Cyprinidae > Carassius > Carassius auratus. Next base: position 24,287,292 of record NC_039260.1, read on the forward strand.
TCACTTCCTGTCCCTGTTCCCCTCTGTGTACCTGGCCCTCCGTCCCTCCCCCTGAGCCTTCACCTGTCCACCTCCCTCCTGGTCTTGTTTTGTTAGTCATGTCTTGTAGCGTCTGGTAGCCGCTCCGTAGTGAGGGGGTATTGTCACAGTGTCTGGTTTGTGTTCCCTTGGTAACCACTAGATGTCCTCCTTCCCCACGGTGTCTGTCACTTCCTGAAACACATTCCCCACAATCTCTGTCTTCTCATTGCACTCAGCTGTCACTAATCATTTATCAATGCATTCAGCCCATTCCCCATTAGTGTTTGTCATTTCCCCTTTGTATTTATACCCTGTCTGTCTTAGTATGTGTCACAGAGTCCTTGTATAGTTCACGTCAATTTCGAAGTCTTGTTCTTGCTCTTGTGTTTTTGTCTGTTTAGGTTGTTGGATTGCTACTCTGGTTTTGACCCCTTCCTGTTTACGATTTGGATTACCCCTAATAAAAGACATACCTGCACGTGGATCTCTCTGTGTTTTCCTGTATCCCGATAGTGACAGACAGAGCTCCATCTGAATGAAGTCAGATAGGAAGAGGTCCTGTACAACTGAAAATGTCTGATCAGCAAGACAAAGTTCAGTGTGTAAACGATTGAATATGACTCGTGCATACATCTCGTGATGCATAAGTTTACATATGTTTTGTGTGTGTGTGTGAGAGAGACAGAGAATGTGTGTGAGAGAGAGATCGAGAGAGAGAGAGAGAGAGAGAGAGAGAGAGAGAGAGAGAGAGAGAGACAATGTTCTACCTGACTGACATGTGGCTGACCGCTGTGTGTGTGTGTGTGTGTTTGTGTGTGAGAGAGAGAGAAAGTGTGTGTGTGTGTGTGAGAGAGAGAGAATGTGTGCATGAGTGTGTGTATGTGTGTGTGTGTGAGAGAGAGAGAGAGACAGAGAGTGGTTTGTTTGAATATTAGGATGCGTGTAAATGATTGTGAACTAGTCATATTCCAACCAGTGATGTGTATGGTGAAGCTGCAGGTGGCAAAGGTTTTAACGATAACAATATGAAATGCTTTTTTTTCGCAATCAATTTTTTTTTTTTAGAGCCTGTTTTATCTAGTTTACTCATAAATGTTAATTAATGCATTAATGTTCTAGCATGTAGATAAGGTGGCCGTTATTTATAATTAAAGTTGAAGTTGCTCTTCAGTGGTTCTTCAGCAGTTCATTAAAAGAGACAGAACATAACTGCACTCTCAATTAAGCCTTTTTTATTAGTTTGGGTGACAAACCTATGTCAAGGAACAATTTTTACAAAAAGAAGAACAATATATATAGAAAACAGCTAATACTAACAGGTGGGGTCTCTGTTAGCTCATGCTTTCATGAATGACTTGAATGAATGTTGAAGTAAGTATTCATTCAGGATCATGTACCCTTATTATAAAGTGTGAGTAGTCTTTTTTTAAATTTTTTTATCATGTTTCGATATTTTAACAGCTGGGGCATCTGCATTGGGAATACACATATTCTAAATCCACCTTAGATTTAGTTAGAGTTTTTCTGTAAAAATAAATAAGCGAGGCTTGTCTTTAGACTCAGGGGTTCCTCTGAACACAAACCCCCAGATGAAGAGTTTCTCAATGCTGAAAACTAAGTTCAGCGCAGTATCCGAACCATCAATCAAACACAACATATTATTTCCATATGCTGGAAGTTTAGGGGCAGAACCGCCCAGTGTTGGTGGATCTTACTTGCGAAACACTAAAAGACCGAATTTCTTCAATAGAAGAAAGTACTCCGGTGTAACCGAGCTGTGGCTGATGTTTGCATACTCTGTGAATGAGTAGAATATAGATAATGTGCTAATGTGCACTGTTGAGCTCATAAAAACTGCAGTTTGAAATATCAGACCTGAGAAGGGCCGTGCCAAGAGCAAGGCAGGTGAAAGTGATTTACTATTCTCTTTTATCTTGTCTGTGCTTTTGTTTCATACACAGATCTTTTCTCTCCCAGGAATCATGATTTTTTACATTTCTATTGCACTTTTATTAAAACTTAATATTTCTCAAGGTAGATCCTTTTGAAATTTCCTAATAGATTTAGCATTAGTTTGTGACAATGATGCACATGTTATAAACCAGCTAATCAGCTGAAACATCTGGTTTACACCTGCTCTTGACATCTGTTTCAGACGTTAAATAAACCAAAGTCGAAAACTTCTCTAATTGAGCCACACTGTGTGATGGTCAAAGCAATCTTTGATCACATTGCTCTAAGAACACCATGTGCACAAACAACAGCGATCATCAGTGAACCACTGAGCTAAAGGTTAATAAACGTTGCCCCCCATACACACACACACACACACACACACACACACACACACAGAGCTGTCAAATCAAAGTTAATTCAGGTGCTTCAATAAAATAACAAAGAATTCTGACTGACTTTCATATGGTGTCCAGATCACATGCTGTAAGTGAGAGCTTTTTCCCAACTGTCCTTTGTGCTGACTGAAATGAGATCAAGAAAAACACGACACAAGCCCTGGCTGAGTTTCTCTGTTTCACAATGACATTCCCAATAGTTTCTTCAGCGTGTTTGGAGTGTGTTTATGGAACAGAGCTCTGGGTGTTTAGTGTCTACGTGAGAGTTGTATCTCTGAGGAAAAGATGCAGCTCTGGAGATGGAAATGTTCTGGAGGAATGTTCTTGTGTGGAGGGCCGCCAGGGGTCGAGAAGAGCCAAACTGACCTCATTTAGACATTTCCTGTTCTCCGCGAGGTTTATCGACAGGTGTAAGATTATCCATCTGTCTGTCGTCATTGCATTGAATGTTTTGACTGTAAACTGCTGTAGCATTTGAGCACATGGAAGTGATTACAGTCATCTTGCTGAGCACAGACATTCAAGCTTGTGCTGGCAGAGATCCTGAACCCAATAATCCTGAAAACAAATTTTTTCCTTCTCATAAATGCCTGTTCGTTTTGTTATTTTCAATCACAAGAAAAGAGAAAAGCAACACAGCAGTGCAAATGGGTAGGGTGTTTTTTTTAAAAGAGGGGTTAGAGTAGATTTATTTGCATAACGCAGTGCATTCTCTGCTTATCACGCTCCCAGAATCCCTTTCCCTCAGCGTCACACTGTGGGAGTGTAAACACACGGGAGATCTCACAGGGATGAAGCTTCAGGGACTGAAGACTCTCACTGACTCCAGTAGCTCTTCTCTTTATTTGAATACTGTCAGTGCATTTCATGAATACATTTTTCGATTGCAGGAAACATTCCTCAGAATACAGTTCACCTTCAGCTCATGTGTTTAACTCCCCAGTGTGCATCTGTGCAGTTTCACAAATCAATGGTAGCCATTGGTCAGGATTTTTTTGTTATTGACTTGAACTTTCAGCTTAGAGAATAAAGCTCACTGATGCTCGTGTCTGAACGTGAGCAAATCCCTGCATCCCTGTTCAACATCCAGTTCAAGGCTTTCCCAGGAGAGCAGGGAAATGTCATGCTTTTGAAATTAAATGGTTAAGATACAAGAGCATCAGTGATGTCAGGTTCTGACCTGTTGACTACAGTCTACACACAAGCCGTAGCCAAGTTTTATAGATCCATGTGTGTACTTCCCAATGTGGACTATGAGGCATTAATGGTAAACATTACCACCGTTTTTGTTGGGGTTCTGGTTTGGGTTTTGTTCAGGCCAGTTCTTCCATTCCAGACTCAGTAAACCATTTCTTTCTTGTGCTAGTGAGTCACTAGTGCTAGTGCGCCTGGTCAGTACCTGGATGGGAGACCTCCTGAGAAAGCTAGTGCTGCTGGAAGAGTTGCTAGTGAGGCCAGCAGGGGGCGCTCACCCTGTGGTCTGTGTGGGTCCTAGCGCCCCAGTGTAGTGATGGGGACACTATACTGTCAACCAGCACCGTCCTTCGGGTGAGACGTTTAACTGAGGTCCTGACTCTCTGTGGTCATTAAAAATCCCAGGATGTCTTTCGAAAAGAGTAGAGGTGTGACCTCGGCATCCTGGCTCAATTCGCCCTTGACCTCCGACCATCATGGCCTCCTAACAATCCCCATATCCGCTGATTGGCTTCATCACTCTGTCTCCTCTCCACCAGTAAGCTGGTGTGTGTGTGTGTGTGTGTGTGTGTGTGTGTGGTGGGCGTTCTGGTGCACTATGGCTGCCGTCGCATCATCAGGTGGATGCTGCACACTGGTGGTGGATGAGGAGATACCCCCTGCCTATGTAGAGCGCTTTGAGTGCCTAGAAAAGCGCTATATAAATTTAATGAATTATTATTATTATTATTATTATTATTATTATTATTGTGAACAAGGGTATTGACATGCTCCACAAAGCCTGAAGCACATGTACTGTGTGTGTAAGATAAAAAAAAAAAAACAGGAAAAGCCTAACTAGAAGGGACTTTCCATCTACTTTTGGCCATATAGTGTATCAAGAGTTGAAGAAATGGAAAACAACCCTGAAAAATAAAAACACCATCACAAAATTTGTAATAGTCATATTGATTGTGTTTTACTTTCTGGAACTGTATTGGTTTTAATGGACACTGTAATAGACTCTGTGGGTCTCAATTGGTAACTGGTTACCTTCTGTTGGTGGCTTGTTAAAACCACTGAATCCTAATGGATTATTTCTCAAAACACACTACAGAAAACCATTTTTAAATAGTTTTAGTGGTTAAAAGTTGATGGTTTGTAATGTTTGTAATGCTATTTGTATTGGAAACCATTAGAACTTGATATTTCTATTGTTTTTTCACCAGGGAAGTTTGATGTCTGAATAAGTTGTTTACTTATTGCAAGCCATTTGATAACAAGCCTAACACTGGTCAGAGAGCCAATCAATGGTCTCCAGCTCAGTGCAGTTATCTTGGGTCAAACGGTCTGGGCAAATGTTGTTATTGTAGTTCTCATTAGTGTCACACGTGCAAGAATCCTGCTCTGTTTCAAGAGGGTTATTCACCAGATCGGACGTTGCACAATTTAAAACTGGTTTTCCATAAAACTGCTTGTTTTAAATGTTGTAAGTCTTCATCTTTCCTTATGGACTAACATGATCACCTCTGCCTTCTGTTTTGTTTGTACTCAGAGCAAATGTTCAGAGCAAATGTGAAGGGAGGTTAGCATCTATTAAGAGGTTAGGAGCATCATTAAAGAAGCTGTTGCTCAGGAAGTCGACCTGTTAATGTTTGTTAGAGCGATCGAGCGTGTTTGACAGCAACAGGCCCTCACAACAGCAGATGGCACGGCCAGCAGGGCAGAGAGGCGAGAGAGGGTTACGCAAGAGAATCATCACAGTTTGATAAGTCCTATCCAGCTGTCACTGACACACGTAAACTCATCACACATTCCACACCGATGCTGACTGATACGGAGAAGCCCGGTGTCTTCAACCGCAGGTCCCTGGTTGAGCAGGATTCGGCCTGAGAGGCAGGGAGATGGCTCTGAGACTGGCCCGGCCGGGGAACAGATGGACCGGGTCACTGCTGGTGGCCTCTCCACGCTTCCGGCTTCTCAAGGGCACACCATGCTTCCAGTGGGATGTCAAATGCTGCTCAGAAGGCCACGGGGTGATGTTTCTGTTATATTGCCTGTATCTTCTGACATACACAGAGGTAGAAGTGTAGCTCTGTAGTTGTGAGGCTGAGCCGTAATTTTCCTAACTGTGGAGGGGTCACAGTTGTGACAGGGTGGAATGACATTTATGTTTATGATGGACAGAATTGGGATCATACAGTGATTTCAGAATCACCGACGGGAACTCTATGTATGTATGTAATTGACATGATCATGTTTTGCTGAAGTGTTTTTCTTTAATTATTAATCGGATCTTTTTACTCCACAGACTGAACAAAATTAAGCATTGTTTGGTAATTGTTTGAGATAAATTGGTTTTATCGAACTGTGTGCTTAAATTTTACAGCTGATAATTTATTACATACAGTACCTGTCTATGATGAATTTGTTCCGACATATTTTATTGCCATTTTCTAAACTATGGTGAACTGTGATAATGTGAGAAGTGTTGAAGGGGTCTGAATAATTGTGCTCGACTGGGAGCAACTGTTGCAAACACATCAAGGTTTAATATTCATTGTACACACTGTCAGGCGTCGTTCCTCTGCCGTGCTGTTAACTAGGAGTGAGGTAATGCCCAGTCCTGCCAACTGCTCTCGCTTCACTCCTCTGCTCCTGCGTCTGGCGTCAGGGTGCCACCAGGTGCTGTTCAGATGACAGCAACACACATATAGAGCCATCCGTGTCTGAACCTGCTGAACCGCTTTCCAAAACGATTCAAGAAGCGTCACTCCTGCGCTTTGTCCCAATACGGCCCCCCCTCTTCTGTTTTTTATTCTTCTATAACAGAATACAGCCCCCTCTGTTAACGCCAGCGAGTCCAGGGATGGCTTCCAGGCCCAAGGTTTATCAATACTTAAACAGCAGCGTGGCAGTGTGTGTTGGTAATGAGGCGTACTACATCGCACCATCTATATTGCATGATGGGTCGGCTGGAACAGAGGAAGAGAGAGAGGGAGCGACTGGATGGACAAGACTTGATGGAAGAGATCAGTTTTGTGTCGATGTACCTGCCACATCTCCATCTCCCAGTGGCATGTCGTCTCTCTTTCTGCTAAAGAGAGTCAAATACTGCTCATCGGGAGAGTTTGAGTGTGTGCGGGTGTGGAGTGAATGTTAAGAGTTCTCATCAAAGCACAGCTTTGTGCGCATACAAACCCCCGCAGGTGAATACGTCTGTTTTTATGAGTTACTCAGGTTCTCCTCTTTTCTCCTCCCGCTTCTGCTCCTCTTTCAGATGGATTTCTGAATTATTTACGTCTTTCATTTTCATCGATCACTCTTTTTCCACGGGCCTCTCCAGACGTCCCTCCATCCCTGTTTTCGCCTTCCTCCACTGTGCTGTTTGTTGCTCATAATAACCTCTTGGCCCAATCGCTCGCATTGCACTCCCACCCGCCTCCGAACGCTTCTCCTGCATGAAAAGCTGTGTGCTCTTGAGGGAGCGATGCTTTGAGCCCGAGGTGCCTCGTGTGAGGAGAGCGAACGCTATTTGGGATCTGAATTTGTCAAGGTGCATGCGCATTTTCTTGACTTTTAAGGGATGAGTTCACTCAAAAATTACAATTCTGCCAATATTGTATTTGCATAAATCTTTGAAGTGCTTTTAAACTCCAAAAAGAATAGAAATACTATTAAAGCTCCTTAAATGCAGCTAGTACAACAATGTGCGCTATATTCAAATGCATTCTGAAACTGTACGACAGCTTTACATGAAGAAAAGACAGAAATTGTTGACAAAATCTGCTGATAAAATGTCCACAATGTATTTCTCTCATTGATATCATGACTTAATGTGAATGAACTGGATTTAAAGCCAAAACCCTGATCCGTACATACTGAGTTGCACTTGTTTAGGAAGCGAAGTAAAGAATAATGCAGTAAAAAAAGGATAAATGGAGAGCGAGAGGACTAGATATTACACTGGCAGTGAGAGGATGAATTATTGAAGCTGGCACCGGTGGAGAGAGGCAGGAACGAGGGATATGTTTTTAATCCAGAGTGTATCCACGTCTAGACGAACTACACACACTCTTACACACACATAGTGCTCACACCTCTCCCTTGAGTCCTCATAAAGAAAGAAATAGTGAGAGTCTCTAGTAATTTGTTTTTGTAAAATAATAATTAAACTAGAACTAATGTTATTAATAATAATGATTTTCTTTGTGTATTTCATGATATGTCTTCCTGGGATTTTGTCAAATAGTTGGTTAAACCAGCAGCCTGCTTTCAGAGCAGATCTCCTGTTGGATTTGAACCAGGTTTTTTCTAAAAAAAAAAATGGTTGTCTCAACAATGACCAGTCTATTCATGAAGTACACTGTCTTTAATTGAACAAAGAGCTTTTACTGCACTTTTACAGCGCATCTTCAACCGCACAAGCTCCACTCTTCTACCTAAAGTAATTCCAACATAACAGAAGATTCAGCACAAACACGTCTGCTCTTTTTTCATGTTGCTGAAAAACACACATAATTAATATAACACATAAACTCAACATTCTCTCTCTCAAGCCAAGGATATAAACACTCTGCCCAGTTTCAGCAATGCTACATTGTAATGCCAAAAGAACCAAAAGAGTGCAGTGAAATGAAGTTGCTGTTTTTTAATATGACTGCATGTGTCTTGATTATGTTTGCTGATGTTTAGTTTCTACAGACTCAGATGTCAAGGTAGTCTGTTTTCCACCTTTTCTCTCAGTCTCACACTCTTTTAAGATGTATTTTCTCACAGTGTTTAGTGACATCTTCACCATGCTAACATGTCTTTTTGATGGCTGCCTCCTGCACACACATCTGTTCTCTCTCAGCTCTTCGGGAGGATTCTGGGTTATTTTCCATTCAGTGTCTCCTGACCACAGCTGTGCCATCCTGTTGATTACTACATACATTCATTTTGTCTCATTTCTCAGTTTGTACAAATCTATGAGACACGCTTTGATTAATGCATGCGTTTACTAGAGAAGCGTATTTGTGCTTGTAATTAAAATTGCAATTAGCTGAGCAGTGAGTGATGGACTTGAGGAACCAAAGGAACCAATGTAAAATCATATTCTGTTTCCATTTGATGCTTTTGAGTTGGATTTACAGACCATTTGTGAGCATGATAGGTGGTGTATCGCAGATTAATGAGCCAATCATGAAATGGAAATTGCACCTGTTTTCTGTCACTCGCCCAATACTACAGGACCTCAGAGAGAGCACCATGAGCTCAGAGATGCATCCTCTTTCCAAACATCATCGGCTGTTGTTACATGTTGGACTGTGTACTTTAGAACAAATTCATTTTGTAATTTTTGATTAGTTTATTTTTTTTTCTGGCATCCGACCAGACTTTTAAAATAGAGACCTGAACCTGTACATATCCTGGGTTCTTGGGTCTCTAGTCCTCCATGTGGACCTCTAATTCAGATCTTGATTTTTGTGAAAGGCACTGCTTCCTTGACCTAATGTGGGTTTTATTTTTTATTTTTTTCCCAAAAGAAGAATAATGTTCAGATTCTGTAATTAATTTGTTCAGTGATTAGCCCAAATGATCATATTGATGATTTGAGTCTTGTTCTTTAGCAGCATCCAGTCCAAACGAGTCATCATTTGAATCTTTGAATCAATCCAAATAAGATCTACATTACTACTAACTTTGACGAGCGCTGCATTTCCCCAAAGCATCATAAGCTTGAGTACATCATAGACCCACTGAAACCAATGGAGCTACGATCAACTTCAGCTTACGAAGCTTTGGGGACGTACAGCCTTCTTCTTCTTCTTCCCATGCACCATGAGCATTTTCCCCTCAAACGATAACAAAGTAAACCTTTAAGATGGAAAATCCATTTAACTGTTTTCTTACTTTGAGTACCAAATAACTTTTCCAAAGGCCTCTCACAGTTAACTTTTGATGCATTTTTGTCAGATGTGATCGGTCAGTGGGTTCTGACCCTCTGTCTCCTCTCTCTCTCTGTGTGTCTGCAGTGACGATCTCCACCAGTACTTACTTCGATGGGCTGCTGGTCACCGGTCTCTACACCTCCACTTCTGTCCAGTCGTCTCCCATCCCTGCGTCTCCAGCCTTTGGCTTCGGTAAGTCTTGAATGAATCTAAAATTAGATTAACAGGGCAATCTAATTATATCAACGAATGCTCATAACCTGGGCTGAGTCCACACGTGTCTTCTGGGCAGACATTACTGGGTCTGGAGGAGAGTGAATGTACTGCACATCATGTGCTAGATAAGTGCAGAACTGATGGACTGGAGTATTGTTTGAGGCTTGTTTAATGATTCTGAGAAGCACTGATGTTCTCCTCTATGTGTATGGTATGAGAGCTTGTCTAATGAGCACATCATTGGCTTTTATATTCTTAAAAGTGGGTCTGAAAGATGTTGGAGGGGGTACAGAAGATCCAGATACATGCACATAATCCAGACCGAATGGTGAAGTCTGGAAATCAAACGTATATTGAGGATGTATTGTTCAACATGGGATATTACTGACACTGCAGTTCCACAGTATATATTTGAGGAACATTTGTATACTCGTTGAAGGATTTTGTTAGGGACCGATTATAATTTACAGTAAAATAATGAATAAAGATAGTGAAGACCTTGCTCTTTCTCAGTTATCAGAAATAAAATGTGTACTTCTTTTTATTTACACTGAGCTTTTCATTACAAAATCTGTTCAAAATCTCTCTTAGTGAGAACAGTGCACTAATACACCCAACATTCAGAACGAGAGTTTTGATGCTGCTTATGAAATTATGACATCAACTCATGAATATTAATTAGGTGATGTTGTTAGGTAACCTTCCTGGAACATCCGCCCCATGAAATCTATTAATATTCATAGGCAATGCATCAAGTGTAGTTGGTGACAATTCAGCCCAGTGTTCAAATTTCAGTCGGGCATAGAAAGGTCCTCTTGTAGTTTTTCATCATTAAATCTGTTTTTAACTCATCAGTACTGGCTGGTACGGGTCAGTGACGGACATCATATTCAGCAGCATATACATTCATTCAGTGGCAGGTTGATCATTAAGGTCCTAACACCATTATTAGCACATTTCATGTCCACGAGAGCCACTGAAATCACAAAAGACCCTGAACACAGAGGGGAGAAGTATTATTAAACAGTTATCCAGCATAAAAGTGTCTCATTCAGTAATCTTCCACAATCTCGTGCAAGCAGGCGTAAACTGCTCCTTTAGTATGTAAATTAAAACACTGACATTCGTTTCTATGCAAACACGCCCTTTCTATGTAAATTAGGCTCATTACAGATTGGGCTTTATTCATAAAATCCCATGCTATTAGTTCAGAGCGGTTAACATCGCACTATCACCACCAGACATGAAGGATTCAGTGCTCGTACCTTTGCTCAGTTTCACAGTTGAAATGCTGGATTTATGATGAGGACACAGCGACACTAACTTGGGACAAACGTTAAGAACAATAGAAAAACGGACACTGGAAGACTTGTTTAATCATTCTCAAAGGAAATGTAAATGATGTGTTTCTGAGATACATGTCAGTGTGCAGAGCTGGTAGATTACTTACAAATCGTAGTCCGCAATGATTACAGTTTACAGATTACACAGTGTAAACTAGTTAATAACTTAATCAACGTTACTTGTGTTAGGTGATGTATTCTGACCACTGTTTAGATTACTTTTCAATTACTTTTATCTAATTTGTTTTAAACGTATTATGAAATGTGCTATACTGATACAAACAAAGCAAAGTGAAAGAAGATAGAGACCTGTCCTTTTTCATTTCATTTCTTTTCTTTCTTTTTTTTACATTGCATCTCCAGGTAAAGGGATACTCCATCCCAGAATGAAAATGTTGTCATTAATCACTTACTCCGATGTCGTTCTGGGATTAGGGATCACTGCAGGATTGATGTGTTTCTGTGCACTGAAAAATGTGTTAAAATTAAAACAATACATTTTAATAAAGGTTCATTTATTACCAGTGAACATAAATGGTAACTTACTTACTGGATTAAATGGATCTTCACACACAAATTGATGCTAAATGTGAACAGTTTCAGACTGAATTACACGCTGCAGCTTCTGTGCCGGAAGTAGTTTCTTCCAGTCTCATTATCACTGTCTGTTCCCAAAGGGATCTGAAAGGGTGAATTTCGCACCCTGTGAAAAGAAACAAAAGAATAAAAAGAAATTATTAATGGAATGGATGAAGTGAAGGAGAAAAAATGGAGCACAGAGAGTGTTTGTGCAGCAGGAGTGGGTGCCATTTCCTGTATTTACTCGCTCTGCATTCATTTGCATGTTGCTTTATGCCATCATTCTTGGTTCACATTGTGTGTGTGTGTGTGCGTGTGTGTGTGTGATTGTGTGATTGTGTGTGTGTGTGTGTGTGTGTGTGTGCTCTCATGGGGTTGAAGAGCTGTCAGTCCCTGAGAGACTTCAAAAGCTCAGCAGCTCTGTGATCAGTCTGCTCTTTGACTCCTCTGACAGGCCCTCACACACACACACACACACACACACACACACACACACACACACACACACACACACACACTACTGCTCACCCAGTCATGAACATTTTACACATGCGCCACTGTAACTCAGTGCTGTAAAACACATACATATATGTAGACACTTATAGCCATTTGTGCTGCCGTTATCTGAAACATTCTGTAATTCATGAATTTCTTCAAGTAACACATAAAGTTAGGGCTCAGCTGGGAGGAGAGAAAAGTACTGTACATGTGCTGTATTTCTGCTCCAAAGTGTTTCATTGAACATTTTGTCAAACATGAGATAAATAACAGTTAGACTTCTTTTTCATTTTTTAGATAACATCAGTATTAACCTTTGGTCTAAAAGCATAGCAAAAGAAATGTTATGCTCAAACAGCAATATTACAGATTAACTTAAATTGAAAAAGTGAAAAAACATAATAGGACACCTTTAAATAGCAACTACCAGAAGTCTTTTAAATTTGGACGAAGCCAAAAACGTGAGAAAGCGTAGTTGGCTCAATTTCACACCTATCACAGTTAGGGTCTAAATTTGGTTAGAATTTGGCTAATTCCACTTTGGACCAATGCAGTCTGTGAATGATTTTAAATTAAATTACTCTATGTTTTAGACAAATTGAAGATGAATAAACATTATATAAGACAGACTGCCACTTGTCTTCTGAGAGTTATATATCTAATTCCACCTCCCTTTTTTTAATTGAGCTAGGGGTTCCAGGTTACTAATGAAGGAAATACGGTTTCCGGTTACTGTGCTAAAATTTTGGCAAATATTTTGCTGTCAACATTTAGCAATGAAATTGGCTGATATGAGCTGCATTCGGATACGTTTTAATCCTCCTTGTAGATGAGAGATATAATGCATGTTTCATAGTCTCTAGCAACGTCATAGACAGAAAGTAAAATAGGGGCAAAAAAAAAAACCTCTGGCCCAAATGTATTCCTAACTGGAATTCATGAATGTGTATATCCAATTATACTCCTCCCTGCAGTTGTCTCTATAAAAAGTAAAGTAATTGTGCAGTTTTGTGTTTCTGTCACTCAGTGTGTGCTCTTGCTGCAGATTCTCATGAAATCCATCATTTTAATATTGAGATAAAATACTAATGGCAGAACCTGATTTTACCAAGTGAGACATGTTCCTGTAACAACATTGTGATTAACCAATCAGATTTGAAGAACAAGTTTATAGATTTTGTGAAGTTTACGCTTACAATCACTGTTAGGTGCTTGTACATCAGTGTCATTCATCTATCATTGCCTCTGATTTTAGGGATCACTCATGGTTAAGGTTAGGTTTAGGTGTAGGGATATGGTCAAGACTAGATTTTTTGAGTAAAATGTTGTTCCAGGGTCAACAAAATATGTTGACCTAGGAACACATCTAACTCAGCAATATCAGGAAATGCAATACTAATGATATACTCAACAGGAATTTTTAAATCATTACCATTTCATATTTTAATTATCACTAAAAACAATTTTTCAAAGGAATACAGCAAATTTTCATAAGAATGTGTGAATGAATTCATGAAATGAATGTACCTGACCAAATTTGCATTCTGCAGAGTTTAGTTCCAACCGAGCGGCATCCGAGCGCTCTCTCTCGTGAGGCCAATAAGGAAGTGACTAAAACTGTAATTCATCGACTGGCCGCTAGAGGCTGGCTGCAGAAGAGAGTCAGTCCCATAGACTACCCATGTTAAAATGCCCAACTTTACAGCAGAAAAAAACGTTTACAGCCTGGTTCAAAAAATGATTTTGGTCTATATTGCCAATTTTGCCCTTCATGACAACTGTGAGAGGGGGTGAATTTTTTTAAAACTCATACGTTTATATTATATTAAGACTTAAAGTTCTGCATAATTAAGGGCGTGGTCACTTGAGTGACAGGTGGATTGCCGCTGCTGACAATGCCGTCGTGGGCATGACTTCAGCAATCAGCTCCCGCCTTTTTGCCCATTTTCGATTATCCGGGAGAGTCACGCGGTGACGCGCTGCCAAGATGGCAACGGCCCGCTCTGCACACTTTAGGCTTCAAAACCGAGGAGTCTATGGGTGACGTCACGGACACTACGTCCATATTTTTTTACAGTCTATGGTTCCAACCCTGCTGCAACACACAAACCATGTAGTTTTCAAATAAGACTAAATTACATGATTAGCTGGATCTGGGGTGTTTTATTAGGGTTTCATCTAAATTTTGCAGGGCTCTGGCCCTCCAGGACCTGAGGCCCTGTTCACATGAACATTATTTTTAAATAATATTTTGGACCCACTTTATATTAAGTGGCCTTAACTACTATGTACTTACATTTTAATTAATAATTTAGTACAATGTACTTATTGTGTACATACACGTTTTTACATTGTACTTATTAAAAAAAAACTACATGTAATTACATCTGTATTTAATTTATGTAATTACATTTATAATTACACTGTTGACCCATACTTTACACCTTAACCCACCCTTAAACTTACCCATACCTCCAACCCTCTCCCTAACTTTACCCCATCCCATCTCAATAGCAGCAAAAGTGTTTTACAATACAATATGAACACAATAAGTACATTGTACTTATTTTTTTGATGTAAGTACATAGTAGTTAAGGCCACCTAATATAAAGTGGGACCAATATTTTTGTAAATATAAAATTGTAAATTTTAGTGGGTGTTGATCCACATGCAATTGCTGCACCAGGTCACTGAAACTGAAAATTTTGGAAAATTTGAAGATTTTCAAAAACTCTGGTTGCAGTGAAGACCAAAAAAATATGAGCTTTTGGCTTTAGGGTTAGGGTTGGGGTTATCTCCACCTACTGGAAACTTTTCCAGGCTTCTGATTGGCCAACATGGCCTTACGGTTGAGATTATATCGCCACCTGTTGGTTTGGCATGCTCTTGACAGTGCATCATAGCCTGCATCTGTGTTTTCATACCCTGGTTTATGCAAATAAAAAGTGATGATGTTTATTGTTTGTTGATTTTAGATATAAAACTTGGTGAAATTATTTATGTTTCAGTACTTTTTCAACATGTCCTGCATTTTAACAATACCGTGATAATACAGATTACCTTGATAATTGTAATAATCCACTATAATCATGAGAAGTAATTTTCTTACCTCTATTTTCTTATCTCTAGAGGGATCTTTAGAAAGTGAATGTTCCAGTGCTCATGAAGAATTTAGTGATGGAGACAGTGATCTACTGAACTAGGATCTGATTGAGACACAGCCGCTGTTAGTCAGTATAGATCCAGACTTTCCATTCAACCCAGTGCACTGACAATAAACACAACACTCTTCCTCCTGTCTTGTTGTTTTTTTTTTTGTTGTTGTTGTGGTGTTGTGAAGACCTACATGTTTTTAAGGATGCACTTTCACTTTCTGATAAATTTTTAAAGTTCCTCTAAGGATAACATAAGAAGAGCCTTTGAGAAAGGCTGGAGGAATGAGGTGCACTTTCCCAAGCTTTAAATGGCTCGGTTGAAAGCAAAACATCCTTATGTTTCTGCTTCTAAAAGCTCATCCTTTGCGAGCTTCCCATCCCGTCATCCCATTTATATAAGGCATCCATGAGGGCACTAGTGACCCAAATGTTGTTGAAAAAAAAATATATAAATAAGTTTTTCACTTATTGGCAGACGCGAGGCGTTCTCCAGGCCTGGCCGTGTCCCACCTGTCTCAGCCGCTCGTGTCTCCGACACGTCTCCGCCAGCCACGCCGCTTCTGTTTGTTTGGGGCCTCCAAAAGAAATGTTGCATCGCGGTTGTCGCAAATTAGCACAAGTCAAGTCAGATTAATTAATTTCTAGCTCACATGATTAGCCCAGGAGTCACGTCAAATTAAACATCAAATTAGTGCTAATGCCTCCCAGGAGAGGCAAAAGAGCTTCAGCTGCGTCCGTGACAGAACAGGCCCTCTGGCGCCGCGGCAGACTTTTGACATTGCTTCTGTCTTTCATCTTTATTCTGATCGCGATTCCTTCTGAAAGTCACTGAAACGGCCGAAGCTGGAGTGAGTGGAACACAGTGGAAGACAAAAATCTGATAAAGAAGCATTGCCAGTGATGGATAGTTACAAGTAATCTGGATTACGTAATCAGATTCCTAAAAAAATAAGTACTTGTAGTTTGGTTAAATTACATTTTAAAATACTTGTAATCAGACTACAGTTACTTTTTTATTATGTACTTAATTACATATATTCACACAATCGTAATCAATTATTTCCTCCCCATTTCTTTTTCATCTTTTCAATTTTACTTTCTGAAATGCCTGCATGTCATCCAGGTAAACACAATATTTCATTTTTAGTAAGTGATTTATTTTAATTTGACATTTTTTTTTGACTTAATTAATTATTATCTTTTCATTAAACTCACAAACCCCTTGCAGTTAATTCATAAACCCCAGTCTGGGAAACCTTGACATAATGTAATGCTTAATTCACTTTATTTTGTTAATAAAGATGAATGGAATACATTTTATGATTTGGTTATATGGTACAATAATATCCTATAAATGGGTTATCTTAAAAGTAATCTAATTGTAATCAAAAAGTAGTCTGATTATGTAATGGATTGCATTTCTAACGACAATATTTGTCATGTAATTTGGAATCGGTACATGGACTACAATTTGTAAGCAATCTAACCAGCTCTGAGCATTGCAAAACAGTTTCTGAATTGACATGAATTTGGATGGACAGACAAAAGGTGAAAAGAGAAAGAGAGGACAGAAAGTGAGAGGAGATAAGTGAGGTTCAAATGAGACACGACAACCAAGAGCTTCGGAATATTTTTCTTGCGTCATCAATCAGAAGTGCAAGTATCCAAACAAGGCTCCACTCCTTTTGAAAAGCAACAAAGTTGAAAAATTTCCTGAATTAACCGTGTATAATGAGCTATTGATCTACACGCTTCACAACATCATTTTTGGTGCAAAGACAAATCATGATTGACCCAACACCGGCTGGGGTTATAGGTCGCACGTCCTGATTTTGCCAAGTCCGATGTGTTCCTAGGTCAACATATTTTGTTGACCCTGGAACAACATTTTACTCCAAAAATATATTCTTAACCACATCCCTACACCTAAACCTAACCTTAACCATGAGTAATCCCTAAAATCAGAGGAAATGATAGATGAATGACACTGATGTACAAGCACCAAACACTGATTTTAAGCATAAACTTCACAAAATCTATAAACTGGTTCTTCAAATCTGATTGGTTAATCACAATGTTGTTCCAGGGTCAACAACGATGTTGTCCCAGGAACATGTCTCACTTGGTAAAATCAGGTTAGGCTTATAGGTCATGGGTCAGAGTTCAGAGGTCTCCTGACAGCTTTAGTAGATGTTTGTGTAATGACAGTAATGATAACGATACTTGATCTCGAAGATCACGTTAGAGACTACACTATTGTCGTCAAACAGAATGATGTAGATTATTATTATTTGTTTTTCAGATTCACTGGGATCTGCTCCAGATGGCCAGCCCAACATTGAAAACACTTCACTAGTTTCTACAGTATTTCTATAGTATCACGGCTCACTGGGCAACTGGTGCAGATCCAAGTCCACAGTTCAACATTCAGAAAGTGAAAAGATCAGGAGCAAAGCAACGGCAGTGCAAAGGGCCTCAGCTGTAGTTCAGTGCATGTATGTAGCAGTGAATAAATATGATCTGTGATCACACACACACACACACACACACAGATCCTCCCAGGTGGCTGAATTGTCTTCTGGCCAATAATCCTCTCTGCATTGTGTCGGCCCCCACTCCCGCGGCCCCGGGCTCCTGCATCTCTGAGTCGGGCACACAGCTTCTTCCTGGCAACACAAAGAGCACTTCTGTCAGAGGCATGACAATGGCAGTGTAGGATGATTGGCAGATTATGAAATGGACCAATGGCAAAGCAAGGAAGGGTTGCCAAGTGATCCAGAAGCTTCTGGACCTCCAGTTTCTGACCCCGGGTCAGTTTCTCAGGGGAACAAAGTGACTTTTGGCCAGCGATTCCATATAATGCAACACTATATCAACGACGTCATGTTCTACGTATGTCTTTCTATAAGGCCTGAGAAGGCCAGACACGTCTAGATCTCACTAACCCACTCAGTCACATACTGTATGTTGAATTAATAAATATTCATACCCTGCTGTTGCATGATGGACGACGAGCCGGCTCTGAGCGTGTGGAAGATATACGCTGAGATTCAGAGAGACGGAGACGAGGCCGCATGGGTGGTGCAGGAGGATTCGGGATGGAGAGAAGAAAACCTCTTTATTTGAAGTGACACTTGATAGATGAGCAAACATCCTACAAACCTTCAGTTCAATAGACTGTCAACACTTCTACTGAAAACACTACATTTAATTACCGATAGGAACAAACACTTTCGTTCAGAGATCAATGCACGTTCACAAGTTTAGTTTTCACATATTAGAAAAAGTTGGTCAATTACTCATTACGTATTGCCAAAACCAAAGATTTTAGCTGCTATATGGCAACACTGAGGTTAACAGTAATGACTCAGACTGCTTTATTCTACTAATATGTGTCGAGTTGAAATTATGAATCTGCATTTTAATGAGCAGCAGTGAGCATCATGCGTGCCAGTCTGTGCCACCCCGTGCCCATCTGTTGTGCGCCAAATCATCTTACTCTCGTTTTAGAGGCCGTTTGGAGTGAAAATCTCAGACGAGGCTATCGAGCGGAGTGTGTACGTGAAGGCAGGGAAGTGGGAGGGCAGAAGACTTTATTCAGCTCGAGTGTGGGTGGCCGTGGGAGATCGCAGGTCGCTCGACTGCCATTAATCACGGCCGAAGGCTCTCTAGTTTTCTATCTGCATGTGAAAGGAAATGCACACATTGTTTAAGGCTTTGACTGGTGCCATTATTTCAGTCCTGTGAGAGAAGTTTACTCTAGACATCATAAATGAAAGGGAAACAATCAGTTTTCTCCTTGAGTGAGTGATGATATCGGCCCACTGGAGGCCTGTTAACACTGACATGAGATCATCCTCACTAAACACCAAGAACTGAAGAAATACAGACGTCCACAGTATCACTCGAGTTTTAATGCTATTAAATCAGGGGTGTTTTTCATGACTGTGGTTTGGGTCTGAAACAAATACAGAACAGAAATGTGACATTTTGGCAGCTATAATCAGCCACAGACATGTCCTGCCTGTTTTCTATCCTCTGTCTATTGTGACTTAAACCAACAGTTAGAAGTGCAATTTTAACTGAATGATGAGAATTAACAGACCATATTTTTTATGCAATAATGCAGTAACATTTATCATTTATCTGCACATATGAATGTGACCAGGCTTTCGAAACAGATGCAGGAGAACTGGAGGTGCATCATCTCGCTCTCCAAACAAACACTCGCCTGTCGCACAAGAAAAACTCTGTGACGGAGGAGACTGCTAAAGATTTGGTATTAGGATAGTACTCTGGCCTGGTTTTTAAGTATCTTCCTGTAGCAGACTGTTAATATGTATATTGTGCACGTCATGTGTAATGTCTCTTATGTGTGTGTATGTGTGTTGTTTACTCTTCATGATCTTGTTAAGTGCCCCTAGGTGACAAAGAAAGAGTTTGGGATTGGAAATTGAAATATTGTGATGTTCTGGAATCACAGCCAGCTTCAGCTTTGTTTGAATACTGTATGAATACTTATGGCATTTCTATCACCAGCTTTGACGTGATTGTTGTGTGTCATGTTAAGAGTAACACAAAAGATGACTTGAAATCCAATTTGAGCATCCAGTTCCCAGACTGCGATACATCTGTAAAATCTGATTCAGATCAAAGTTTTAAACCATTTCCAAATGTGGTGTGAGTCAGATTTGAAGGTTCTGTTCAGACTTTTAGAAACCCATCTGGATAATAACTGGTTATGTAAAATATCTCAATTTTGCCCTCAAAAAGATGGTGATATCCAGAATCCTTGACCTTGTGGGGTCATTTTTTTGTTTGTTTTGCTCCCCAAGAGGAATACAGCTTATAAACCATACAGAATGAAGTGTTTAGAGAATGTAAACAGTAGGTTTGTACAGTAGAAACACAAGTACGCCAATGGAATGAACCCATAAAACATGGAAACCCAGCATGTGTGTGTGTATTTCTTTTAAATAATAATTTAAAAAATAAATAAAAAATAATTCTTCATTCAAAACTCTGCTGGGTGAAACAGTTAATTTCCACTACATTTCCTCATGACCTCTTGCTTCCATATATAAATATAAATGGCTTGTATTGTGTTTTGTTGGTTTTATCTGACATGTCAAACTGTTTGGCAGGGGTGATGTCAGACAGACCGTTCGGGACTCAGTTTGTGTGCAGCGTGGTGGCGTCTCATGTCAGTCACCTGCCCTCCACCAGCCTCAGCTTCATCTGGATCGCTCCTCCACCCGGCACCGGCTGCATCAACTTCATGTGAGTCACGCATCCAACATACACAGCTCATGCAAACCACACCATTCTATTTCAGGAACGAGGAACAACTCACAAAAATCTGACATCATGAGGCAGTTTTCCACGAGTGAGTGAATCCTGAGGCTCACCTGAGAGATCGCTGTGTTTGCATAAAACATACCTGGCTCGCTTCCAGAAACCAAACCCTTCTCTGATGTAGGTTTGCAATAAACATGCATGCAGACAACAGAAGTTCAGACCTTAAAAAAGAAGAAAAAGTAAAGATCTGCTGAGAAGAGCTTTTCCTCCTCACTCTTCCAATTCTGAGAGCAGAATCAAGAAAGAGGTTAGCAAACATGATCCGGTGGGAATATTCCTGCTTCACATGTTATCAGAAGGATCATTTTCCTAGTCAGAAATTGGATGTGAACAGCTTCTCAAGTTACTTTTAAGACAAGGAAACCTTGAGATCATTTTGATGCAAGTTTCCTCGTTGGACGGCCATGATGATGCCAGAGGAGAGTGTTATTGCTGTAGTGACTCTATTAGTTTGCACCTTAAAACATTAATTGTACTTTTACATATTATATATAAGAAGACTTTAAATGCATATTGTATTTTACACAACATAAACTGCATTTATTTAAACTTCCAGAATCATCAGACTGCTGTATTTATTCAAAATCTGTAGGATACTAACAATATATCTTCAATGCAATTGGACTTTTATAAGATTTTCTCAACAAATACGCAAGATTGAACCTGCTGACTGCATGATTCCTGTACTTTCTAACAACACACCTGAACATGAAAAGAATATGTGCAGGATTTAGTGCACTAGGAAAAGTGCACTCAGTATAATGACAGATGCTGAGAGATGGCTTGTTTTGTTCAAAGCACTCAGCGCTTCACGTCCGTTTGTGCAGATTTATAAATACATCCGATCTCAAGGATAAATATGGCGATTTGCCAGCTCACATGGAGGTGAACAATCATTGCTAACAGCGGTGAGGTGTATGTCTGTGGTTTACGAGAGTGCCTCAGTTACGCTGCTCTTCTGACACAAACCCCTGAGAGCAGACGCTCATTTACAGTTTCTCTTGATTGCTAACACACAATTCATGAAACAGTTCATCATTTCCCACAACTATAAACACAATCTCAAAACCAACTTGTGCAAACTTCAAATTTCCAGGTCAAAGTCAAACATTTTAGTCAAAAACATATTTTCTTGTCAGAATTTAATCTTTGGCCTCAGATGACGTACAAACCTGTCAGATACACTGACTGGAGAACACTAGAGAGATCAGTTCAAAACTGTTACAAAAACCTCCTTTAGGAAACAGAGGATATTTTGTAGTCAGTGTCTGTTACAGTATATGACAGAAATAGAGCGGTGCAGAGACAGTAAAATTCAGCAATAAGCTGTCAGAAAGTTTACTTTCACTACACTACTGTAAAGAGATATTACAGTAGATGAAAACACTAGAAGAGAAGAGTTCGAAAACAAACTTTACTGTCAGTTACTGTACAGCAATAAACAAATTCAGCATCCTCTGCTCAGCGCTTTGAGAGTTTATGTCGTGCGGACAGAGAGCAACATTTCTGAGCGTTCAAGGCTGAAGTTCAGCCCTCAGTCGTGACCCTGCCATGAAAGCATGATGGGAAAAACGCCGCTGCCTCTGAGACGAGGAGTGTTTAGGCATTTCTGTTATTACGATTAATTGTGGTGGAATGGAGTCCGGGCTGTTTGTGATGGACCATCTGTTCAGGGCAGCCTGTGTTTCTGGAACATACACAACAGCTATGTTCTCTGTGCTTATTGTTATTTTACTTTCCTGGAAAGAGTCAATCATATAAAGTGTCTTTAGTTAAATAAGCCAATGGTAGATGTGAGTGAACTGATAAAATGACCGGCTGAAAAAGTCACCTTTGTTTATAAAGCACTTTTAACCAAGCAGATTGTGTCAAAGCAACTGAACAGCATTTAATAGGAAAATAGTGTCAATATTGCAAAAAGGCATCATCATCCAGCTCAGTTCAGTTAGCGTAAAGAAGTGAATAATGACACAGAGACAGTTTGAACAAATCAAACACAGAGAGAGTTTCCATTCGAGAGAGGGAGAGAGAGAGAGAGAGAGAGAGAGAGAGAGAGACAGAGAGAGAGAGAGAGAGAGAGAGAGAGACAGAGAGAGAGACTAAAAACTAACTAGAAAACTAAAAATGGTACACCTCTGGCTTGGCTTTCAGCTGAAATTGCAGTTAGTTGTGTAATTATTATTCAATTTCATAGTAAATATTTTGCTAAGATATTATATTTCGATACAGTTCCTGCAGAAATGGACAGTTTGCCATCGTTCTGATTAGAATATGCTTTTAGTCATTTTGAAAGCAGTGTGTTGAAAACGTATAGTGTTTTGCAGATTGTGGAGTATGAATGACAAAGATGTCCATGGTTTTTGAGAAATGTGGTCATTGAGTGCATTTTGTCTGAAAGCAATAAATAATGATTCACATTTAGTTAAGCATAGACTTCTGTTTCACTGAATGTGTGAACAGTTTCATAAACTGGCTTCAGTACTGAGCAATGCTTGCTGGGAATTTTAAACACACACACACACACACACACACACACACATATATATATATAAACCGAACTGTTCTTCTGCACAGTTTGAGTGTCAGCTTTCAGAAAGATTCTGTGTGTGAACAGGATCTGGATGTCTCTTCAGGTTGGGCAGCATTTTTTAAATGAGATAAGGTGTTTGGAACATTAATAATAAAAAAAAAACCCTGCTAAAGCCTGATGAGCTGCAGCCAGTGATGAACAGTTACTGCTTACACACAGAATCTTTCCTGGTCACACAGTTTCTGAAAGCTGTCACTCAAACAGCAGAAGTACACACCAAATCTACAGAACCATACACTAATAAACAGCCTTTGACTCTTTTGAACGCAGTGCTTCATTTTGCAGGAGATGTGAGGCATTTTTGATAAAAAGAGTTAGGTTTAGGGTTAGGGTTAGGTTATAAACCCTAACCCTAATCTTAAGAGTTTTGAAAATGCATGTAAGTAGTAAAAGAACGACGACAACAACAACAAGAAAACAGTTCTTCGGTCTGCAGGGTGTGTGTGTGTGTGTGTGTGTGTGTCTGTGTGTGTGTGTCTGTGTGTGTGTGTGTACTTGTGCATGTGTGTGTCTGTGTGTGTGTGTGTGTACTTGTGCATGTGTGTGTGTGTCTGTGTGTGTGTGTGTGTGTGTGTGTGTGTGTGTACTTGTGCATGTGTGTGTCTGTGTGTGTGTGTGTGTGTGTGTGTGTGTGTACTTGTGCATGTGTGTGTCTGTGTGTGTGTGTGTGTGTGTGTGTGTGTGTGTACTTGTGCATGTGTGTGTGTGTGTGTGTGTGTGTGTGTGTACTTGTGCATGTGTGTGTCTGTGTGTGTGTGTGTGTGTGTGTGTGTACTTGTGCATGTGTGTGTCTGTGTGTGTGTGTGTGTGTGTGTGTGTACTTGTGCATGTGTGTGTGTGTGTGTGTGTGTGTGTGTGCATGTGTGTGTGTGTGTGTGTATTGGTTGTTTGGATGGAGGTTTGCATCTGTTGTTGGGCCGGTCCGCTGGAGACTGAAGAGTGAATAAAGCAGATCTGAGTTGATCTACTGAATGAACTCTGTTTCCAGAATAACGCACTGACTCTCATGCTATCTTCAGAGAGTGAGGTCACAGTCACACACTACAGTTCCTTCAGATGCCAGATGATGTCAGACTGCCTTGATGCTCTTGTTGTGTAATTAGCTCCTAACTGTTGTCAAGGTGATATCATTTTCACCTTTACTTAAATGACTCGCAGTGACCCAGTATAATGAGCAGGTAATTTGCCAACAGCTCCCTGGAAGCCTCCTCTAAACGCTCATTAAATCTGAATGTGCCGAGGGCTCTCAACAACAAACGCTTCCTCGCTCTCTATTCATTCCACAACACACCGTAATTTGATCAACGCAGACGATTAGACTCACGTCTTTCAGACAAAATAAGATAAGAGGAGAGAAAAGCAGGCTAAATATTGTTTTGCCTTGTGCTGATTGATTACTCGTCAGCCGTCGCAGCTGGCACCCAACAAAAGAGATCAATCTGCCAATTAAACCTTTATTTTAAAGACTAAATCCAAATGTGCAAAATGAGCGTGTGGAACAGGCGATGACACGGGGTGTAATTCCTGTTATTACTCATGATTAGAGAGCGGTGCGATGTTGTGCTGTTAGAGGCTGAGTTTGAGCTCTCAGCAGCAGAAGACTGTGATCGTCAGGGTTTGAGAGGTTTAGCTGATCTGTGTGTACCCACAGAAGAATGACATTCAGAATAACAACCTTTTCAGAGGCTTCTAGCAGCGCTGACTGACATGTGTGTGTGTGTGTGTGTGTATGTTTGTGTTTATGCCACATTGTAAGGACCAAATGTCTCCACAAGGATAGTAAAACCTGACATTTTTGACATTGTGGAGACTGTCCATGGGTCCCCACGAGGGAAAAAATAAATAAAATAGTAAATGATATGATATCTGAAAGTTTAAGAATGCTAACATGTTTTCTGTAAGGGGTAGGGTTAGGGTTGGGGATAGAAAATATTGTTTGGTCAGTCTAAATAGAAGTGATAGAAGTCTATGGAAAGTCCCCAAAATTCACTAAAACAAGCGTGCTCGTGTGTGTGTGTGTGTGTGTGTGTGTGTGTGTGTGTGAGTGTGTGTGTGTTACAGCTTCAAAACATACTTAAGACAGTGTGAATGTGCACAGATGAAAGTACAATGTTATACCTTTAAGTCATAACTGAGTAATAATATTGGAATTAAAAACAAAGTCATTTCAGGTTGCTAAATTGCAGGGTTTAAAAAAAAATAATAATTCCTTTAAATTGTGTCCCTCTCATTGTTCTTCTCTTTTGCGCTCTTTCTCTTCTCATTACCCTAACTCCAAATCTTCCTGATATAAGTTACTGTAGGAATATGCACTGGAACAGACGAATGCTGTCGCTAACAGAACAAGCTCAATAATGTGATCATCCATGGCTAATCAAACAGACCTAACCTGTAAATTAGCGATCGGTCTAGTAGGTGTAACTGTACGTCATGCTGCAAGTCTTCAGACAGAAGATCATGTGAGAATCGATGGTAATGCAATCAGAGAAACACGTTTAGTCTGGACTGAGGGATTCAGTTCTTGAGCTGTTATTGTGCGCTGGAGAATCTTTTCTCTCTGTATCTGTCTTCTTCACCGAAGCATGATGTCCTCAGAGCTCATCGTGACACAGCCAGCTCTCCATCTGTGAGAGAAGCACACAAACTGAATAAGATCACTCAAATCAGATCAGTCAGATGTTCTTAAGGTTGGTTTCAGTTTTGTACATGAAGTTATGTGCCTTTTGAAACCAAAGTCAAATGATCTTTAATGATCACAGATGGAAATGATGTCCATAGCTGAAGCCTTGAACACACTCCAAAAGCTGTGTTAAACATTCATCTCCAGAGTTTCACAGTATTTCACAGTGGAAGCTGCTTACAATACAATAAGCAAGATTGTTTTAAATGTATTATGCCAGACCAAACAAATATGAAAATAACTACACATATTTTTATCTTCCTTGACACCAGACTTTGTGTGAGTAAGAGCATTAAACATATTAAATGAAGCACATTACTGTGTTTTCCTCTAATGTTGCTATATTAGCGAACAAGCCGTCTGGGACTCGTTTCATAAATATTGAAGTGCTTTGCTCCAACGTAACCTCCTGCTCTTCATTATGCTCAATGTTTTATTCATAAATCCCATTTCCAAATTTGTCTTAACCAAGCCCTGAAAGATGAATGTGATTTTGTTTTTTTGTTTTAGTTTTTTTCTTCCACATCTCTCCCTCTCTCCCTTTTGCAGTTAGTTATTTATTCATGAGATGTGGTTTTGTTATTCATGAGAGCAGAAGCATGAACGTCTCACAAGCATAAATGCTTTCGGTGTCAGAGACTGAATCTGAAACAACAGTCCATCAAAACTACTTCTGCTGACCTCATGCCAAAATATCCTTTCTTAAACAATATTTCATAGTAAATTAAAACAATGCAATATCTATAAGCACTTCATGTTCCTATTTAGAGTTTAAGTGATTCTGCAAACGCTGATTAGCTTGTTCTAGTGTTTGGTTTGAGTTCGTTCTAAACTCGGGACACTGCTAAGAACCTGCGATGAGTTTGTTTTTGAATGTATATTAATGTGTTTGGTGGGAGTGTTTGTAAGGTGGTCATCTGGCAGGTTTTAGGTTGGTCTGGTTTGGAAAGGCTATGTCCATCTACCGGTGCAGGCTTGAGTAGGAAAGGAAAGGAAAGGAAAGGAAAGGAGGCCAAGTGTGCTGTCTCATACTTATCCAAATGGGTACACAGAGCAGTAAGTAGTGTACGCACACACACACACACACAAACACAAACACACACACACACACACCTAGAGCAGTTGGGGGTTCAATTCTTGCTCAAGGGTCTCACCTTATTGGTAATATTAAGGTTGGAAGAGAGCACAGATCATCCCTGCCAGACCTGAGATTCGACCCACAACCGATTCTCTAACATTACACCATTGACTGTCCCAAAAAATAAGTATGTAATCAATACATGTTAATGTTCTATTCAAGTTAATATTAAGTGATCCATATTTTAGACAGAATATTCAAGATTCAAGATTCAAGGTGGTGCTTTCCTAATGATTCAGTTCTTCTGAATAAATCAAGTGAGTCATTCATAAAGAGAGATGGTAAATTTTAAACTGCATACTAGTATACTACTCTTACTGTTTATCTTTATATGTCAGAAATTTCAAGAGTAGTATGCTAGTATGTGGCTCACAAATCAAACCACTTGTTCATTCCCGAAGGAATCAGCCATGAATGCATCGGTTGAATTAGTAAATGAATGATTCACTTATTAAGACAGTGATTTTGCCACCCGTTGGTTTAAGTATAGGTATTACTTTCATTGCATTTTAGATTAGAGTTTTAAACGTAAATAGATTGAATAGAACAGTGTAAATGCAGTGTAAATGCATTCATGTCATCTCTGAGCTGAATTACACTTTCTGTGTAAATACATCTAAATGCCACTTCAGGAGCAGCATCAGTGCCACTTCTGCAGTGAAGAGATGGATTTTGTTGTTATCAATTTAATTTGATTGGTATCAGCCTTTTTATTTACATTTACATACATTTACATTTATTTAACATTACATTCATTTAACAGACGCTTTTATCCAAAGTGACTTACAAATGGTGAATACATCAAGTGAAGGTTTTTTTTTGTTTTTTTGTTTTTTAGGATGAAGTCAGATATTGACGATTCAGCATTTCAGATAGGGGTGGGAAGATCATTGCACCAGCTAGGAATGATGGAGGAGTCTGAATGATGAATGTTCTGGAAAGTGATTTTGAGGCTCTCTGTGATGGTACCACGAGGCGTTGCTCACTAGCAGATCTCAGACTTCTGGAGAGGATGTAGATTCGTAATAATGAGGGGAAGTAGAGGGGTGCTGAGCCTGTGGCTGTTCTATATGCAAGCATCAATGTCTCGAACTTAATGCAAGCCTCAACCGGTAGCCAGTGGCAGGAGATAAAGAGATGTGTTACATGGGCTCTTTTGGGTTGATTGAAGACCAGTCGTGCCGCGTCATTCTGAATCATTGGTAGAGGTTTGATTGTGCTTGATGGAAGTCCAGCCAGGACAGCACTGCAGTAGTTCAGCCGAGAAATCAAGAATTATTCAGCATGCTCCGTTAGAAAAGGCCTGATCGTCCTGATGTTGTTCAATGCAAACTTGCTAGATCAAGCACTTATTTTAATGGCATTTATTGAATACATTGAAGAACATGAAACATCATCTGTACTAAGGTTAGAAAACAGGTCTACACAGGTAGTATGGAGGTAGAAGAGCATCCAGATTCCAAAAAACTGCATGACATGCTCTCTTTTAAGATGCCATCATCTGTTTCGGTTGAAAGAAGAACAAATACTTAACGTGTAATTATGTAACTTTTATGCTGGATGTGGAATCACAAGCATCAGAAGTCAGTAAGCTAAACTTGGCTGTATGTCATGTCACTATTAGGCCTCACCTCTGTCTCAGTTTTTATCAGGTTTTGTTCTTGGACTTTAGGGTTTTTCTCTGTTAAATACAGCTGCATGATCCTGTTGCTCTCAGTAAGACTCTCTGTGTAACAGTAATATTAAAAGTGTAAAGTTCATCAATAAATGGAGGAAGGCATCTGTGAAATGATGAAATGTCAAAGTCTAAAACGAGGTTCTGTGGCAGACAGCAGATCACCAGCAGTCTTACATGTGGTTAATGGAGCTACAGGACGACCTGTGCAGCTCTTTGACCTAAAAGCAAACAGCTATTCATGTCTGTAGAGGGGAAGAAAGCAGCACAAAACCTCCATCAGCGAATGCTGTAGAGCTGAGCCGCAGGTCACAGCCAGAGATACAGAACACAGAAGACTGAACTGTAGGAGCGGCTGCAGGTCTTTATCAGAAATGTGGTGAGATATTGTGCGAGGAGGCTGTGAAAGCCCACAGCGGGGATCTGTGTGTGTGTGTGGACACGCTGGTCATGAGAGCTGCTATTAAAACACACCGCTATGACTGAATTATATCCACATCCTCTGCTTAAGCTTCTGTTACTAATGATTCATTCTTTAATAAAATGAAAGGCTGGTGACAAAGGTGAAGGAATCAACACCAGACGCAGGAGAATACAGTATATCCTGACCAAAAGCATTGGCTGGGAGCTTTGAAAGCTTTGTAAAGTTGAATTCCCTCTCATTGTTGAAATATAACAGGTCATCAAGAGACAAATGAAATCAATTACATCTATTAGTCAGTCTCTCAATGTATTTTGGATTATACGCTTAAATCACCTTTTCAGACGCTTTGCTTTAAAACTCAAGGAAGCTTTTCGTTTGAGCTGTAAAATTGCAAAAACTGTAATGTAAGAAAATCTGTAATGTAGGGAACCCTAACCTTAACCCTAACCTTAACCCACGAAGGGAAGGTGAATATTTTGGTAAAATATTTATTTCATTAGAAGCTTCCAGCAATCAGACTCCATCCATTCAGAGTGTGAATATGTGGATATGTTTTGTCATCCTGATGAAGAGTCTCACAACTGTGGTCTTCAGGGAACATTCAGAAATAACGTTTTCATTTACTCATGTTTTCATTAACTTAGTGAAACATTAGCAATATGTAGAACCTTTTTTTATTTTTTTGTTCTCAAAAAGTCAGCCCAAAAACATTATTTACACATTGTCCATGGATCATTTTTTTTTCTTAAATGTTTTGTTGGATGTTTTTTTTTAAATGTTACTCTTGGTTTCAGAACGTTCAGAGAACATTCAGTTGTAACATTCCTAAAATGTTGAATTTTAAAAAATGGTTGTTCCTGTAACATTCATATTCCCAATTAAACTCCTTGAACACATTTGTGTCATAACAACTTTCGAAGGGATTGGTGTGGTAATGTACATGACACTAGTCATGTCTTGGTGGAATAGATCTGCTGCGATACATCTACAACATGCTGCTGTGAGCATGAAAGAAATCCTGCTGCTGCAGATATGACATATATGAAATAACCCCCATGTAGCATACATGAATCACCCCATAGCAGATCTATACAGGTGGAGCTGGGGAAGGTGGAGGGTTTCTGAGGCACGCTGTAACCGCTACAGTCCACCTCAAGCACTAGCAAAGGTTTCAAGTGTTGAGCAGATTGAATTTGACCTATTGGCCTGAACCATCTAGAGTTTCATGATAGAGTTATTTATGTAAATATATATATATATATATATATATATATATATATATATATATATATATATATATATATATATATGTATATATATATAAAACTACATATTCAGAGAATATCCTGAAATAAAGTTTACATAACTTAATGGGAATATTATCAAAACGTTACAACATATTTTAGAACATATTTTTGTCAGTCTACGCTGTAGGTTTGAAGCACAAGTATAAATCTATCCCATACCCCAGTTTACACCAATGCAATGAGACCGCTGTCTATAAAGAAGCTCCTAACATCTCATCTTCCTCCTGACCCCTTGACCTCTGACCTCTGTCTCTGACATGAAGACCTACAGTCAGATTTCGGTCCTCCTCCAGAGTTTTATTCCACTTCCAGCAGAAACACTTCATCTTCTTCTAGGTAATGGGCAGGTTATTGCTCTCCTCTCCTTCTGCTGACTGATGCTCTGTAATATTTCTCTGTTGCTCCTCAGGGCCACAGCGACGCACCGAGGACAGATCATCTTCAAGGACGCTCTGGCGCAGCAGCTCTGTGAGCAGGGAGGTGAGGAGCATCTCTGATCTACAGATGGGTGTTAGAGAAATGACAGAGAAACTAAATAATACACACAGTCTGATCTTCAACATGTGCAGCACATCAAATGACAGAACAGGCATGCATTCCTGTACATTAACAGCAAAGGTTGATTAGTATGACTATAATACTCAACTGACGGTCCATTTGCCAAAAACAAATGGACATAGGAACATAGGAACATAGGCATTCTTACTGAAATCTGAATACTTCATCTCTTGATCTGTGTGTGTGAAGACAATTGATGTAAACGTTTAACTGAGCCTGTCCTCCAACAAAAAACAACCATATACGTCGTTTGTGCAAGCATCTTATTACGACCCATATTTATGTTTTAAAGTTAAGTGCCCTCTAGCGAGTGTGAATATAATGAGAGTATCGTGTTGCAAAATGCGTGTTTATTTAAATGGAATGTGTGGAATATTTTACACCGATCTCACAGTAATTTGTACATATTTTACTAGGTGGGGTATTCGCTCGAATGACCACACCTTGCCCCGCGCCTAAACCTACCCCTCGCTGAAATCATCCAAAATTATGATGTATAGAGCATATACAATTTATGAGCATGTGTTTTCTTTGGGATCAAACCCATGATCGTGTGATTACATTTAGTCGTATAACGCAATACTCTACCAACTGAGCTACACGAAACCCAAATTATAGTGCAAATACAGCGGAGGTACAAAACATCAATATGAAAACGTCCTGTTGCTGATAGGAGCAGAATTTTAGTATATGCTCTGATGGGTCGTATTTCAGGGATTTGGACAAACGACCTTTACGAGGGTTTTGGTGAGAGGACAGGTTGGTTTAACCTGCCAAGCACTCTACTGAATAACACACAATACAACATACAAGGGAAAGCACTGCAGCATAAATTATGCCCACTGCTCCGGGTGTGTGTGTTCACTGCTGTGTGCATGTGTGTGTGTGTGTGTGTGTTCACTGCTGTGTGCATGTGTGTGTGTGTGTGTGTGTGTGTGTGTGTTCACTGCTGTGTGCGTGTGTGTGTGTGTGTGTGTGTGTGTGTGTGTGTGTGTGTGTGTTCACTGCTGTGTGTGTGTGTGTGTGTGTGTGTGTGTGTGTGTGTGTGTGTGTTCACTGCTGTGTGCGTGTGTGTGTGTGTGTGTGTGTGTGTGTTCACTGCTGTGTGCGTGTGTGTGTGTGTGTGTGTGTGTGTGTGTGTGTGTGTTCACTGCTGTGTGTGTGCACATGGATGGGTTAAATGCAGGGTCACCGTACTTGACTGAATGTCATGACACTTTCACTTTCTCAGTATAAGGGCATGAAAGTTTTTCCAGCACTTAAACATGAAGATTTTAAAGAAATGGCTATTTTAAGTTTGAAAGGCTTAAAACTCTGTGTGGTTAAAGGAATTATAAATATCCCGGCAGAACTGAAGATGTGAAATAGAGAAATGGGGCGAATCTCCGTCAGTGATGAGACATGAGCAGATTAACACACGGCTCAAGAGAAGATCTGAGACTGAGAGCTGCTGAAGCTTTAAGGAAACGAGTGAGGACGGCACAGACATAATGTTTGAGAGCGGCATGTGCAGATTAGGGTTAAGGGTTAGCAAGACCCTTCAACAGACAGTGAACAGAGCGTATTTGCTGTGGTCTGTTGAGTGCTTCCCATCTTCTACATAGGCATTTTCAAACAATCAGACAAAACCAACTCTGAGAGGAATAACACAGGAACATCCAAAGCAAAAAGGGTTTTTCTATGAAAATCTGCGAAAACACAATAGTACAAGGGAAAAATCAACACAGTTGTCGGTAGAGAGTTTCAGTCATGCTAAAATACACCAGTTTCAGTCAGTCAGATAAAACCCTGGTCTATATGTCCCTGTCCAGCACTACATAGAGCAGGTGACACAGATATACTGCTTGAAGAAAGACTCTTCATTTACCTGATGATTCAGATGATTCGATGAAGATTTGTGGTCTGCCCTTGTGAAGAAGAAACACACTTTTGAAAAAAGTGTTCATTATGGAAATAAAATCATTTGCTTAAGTGTGAACTTTAGTTTGGTTTAGAGTTAGTTGCATGTAATTATGCATTATATACTTACTATAATATATATATGCAACATGTGTAACAAGGATGTTTTAAAATTAAGTGTTACCCACACTGCTTTTCCACAAGGGTACTTGTGATTTTATTATGTGGGAACTGTGTTTATAAAAGCACCAGGGATGACAGCAGTTTTATTGTGGACATTGTGAATCAAATGCAAATGTAAGTAGCTAAGAGTTTAGAGAGACCTATTTGCAGTGGTTTATATTCAGATTGGTGACAGTGATTTCTACAGTACTGGTGATTCTGACTGATTTTAGTCAGTGTTGAATGCAGCATATTGTAAAGTAAAAAATCTCATGGACCAGAAGTATATTTCATCATTGAACAGATTCTGAGCTCAGAGTAGGTCTGTGCTGAAAGCTTTATATGTTATTGTTATGACAAAAATAAAAATAATGTATTTGCACCTCTGAAACTAGACTGTTGCATTTTATTACCCACTGTTTACCATTAGTTTCCACGCAGAAAGAGGAAAATCATCAAGTGCATGAAAGTGAAACGAGCCAGAAGACTAGCAGGAATGACAGCGTGTATCCACAGATAAACACATGAAGGCATGCTAAACAGAGAGTATCAGGGCAGCAGAACTTCTCTGAGAGAGAGCTGCAGATGATGCTAGTACATCAAAGAGTGATATCTGTGACAGGTCAGGATGAGGAAAGGCGACCAGAGAACTCTGCAATTTCCAGCAGCTTCATAAATTAGTGCTTTATGGGACACGCTGGACTCGTATCCCTGAGGATTGATTATCGAAAAGTGACTATAACTCACGGGGGCCAATCAGTGTTGGGCAGAGGAGAGGAGGACGATCAGAAGCAGAGCAGATCTACGACAGCAGACGTGCGGCCTCTAGATGGAGAGACGCGCTAAAGATGAAAGATGTGTCTCTGGGAAATACTGTCCTGTGCCTCAGACACCCAGACGCTTCATAACACCCAGTGCCAACTTTCATCTGAATGCCCTGCTTTGCATTAGAGAAGTTGGAGAATGAACCGGCCCGCTCCAAATCTGCAGCCGAGGCTCATGGGAAGCACGGGCTGTTAAACTGTCAGTGTAAGCCAGTCGCATTAGCACAGATCTACAGGAAGAGCGCCGGAGGTAATTAAAGTTCTTAAGAAAGCGATCGAGGATTAAACTAAGCCTGAAACGAGTGTGACTGTCTGTGTGAGTGTGAGTGTGTGTGTGTGTGTGTGTGTGTGTGTGTGTGTGTGTGTCTGTGTGAGTGTGAGTGTGTGTGTGTGTGTGTGTGTGTGTGTGTGTGTGTGTGTGTGTGTGTGTGTGTGTGTGTGTGTGTGTGTGTGTGTGTGCGCGTGCGTGTGTGTGTGTTCACAGATCCTGTGTTTTAAGGAGGCACGTGATGCAGGAGTAGGCAAATAACAGTCTTTTAATTATAATCAACAAAGCAAAGAAGGAATCGAGCTGGGAAACACAACATGAAGATCAAAATATTAGCAGACAAAGGACCAGTGGAAAAACACAGAACTTAAATACTAGACACTTAATTGGGAGAAGTGAAACAGGTGTGGAGCTAATTAATCAAAACCCATGGAAACAAACATAGCAGGAACAAGGAAACACAGAAAACTAAACCAAAACAGATCATAGATGTGACAGTGTGTGTCATAACACCTTTATTATATAGCACTTTATATAAAACAATGGGTATCAAAGCAGATTTACAGTGTTAAACAGGAAAATAGTGTGTCAATAATGAAAATAAAATGTAATTCTGCTATAGCGGTCCTGAAAAGAGGACAACAGTAAACTGCCAGTTTCATTGTTGATGGGGCTAATATGGTCATACTTCCTGGTTCTAGTAAGAACTCTTGCTGCTTTACTAAGCTGTTTACTAAGCGTGCAGAACAACCACCCAATAAAGCATTACAATAATCTAACCTTGAAGTCATAAATGCGTGGATTAACATTTCTGCATTTGACATTGAGAGCATAGGCCGTAATTTAGATATATTCTTAATATCGAAAAATGCAGTTTTACAAATTAAATGTGGCTGTCAAAGGAAAGTTTGTTATCAAATTTCCTCTCCTCTAGCAAGGAAAGAGTTTTGGGAATTGTTCCTAAGGCGATCTTTTGTATATCTGATCTTGGAAGTAAAGAAATTTACTGTGTGTGTGTGTGTGTGTGTGTGTGTGTGTTCATTCAGGGGAAATGCTGTTTGACGTGTTAGTGATCAGTGTCAGGGTGATAAGAGTGACCATTCAACATGACTGCTGGAAAAATCTGTCTCTTCATTTAAACACTTGATAGGGCTTTACTGCTACAGAGGAGGACAATGAGGAAAGCCAAAGCTGTCACTCCCGTTACCCAGCATTCATAGCACACAAGTCAACAAAACACTGTTGCTGTTTAGTTTCCATCCTGATCTCATGAGAAACGCTCTGCAAATGGTTTTCCAAAAACACAGTTTGTCCCTCCTACAACAGGCCAATATGGATGAGACTTAAATACACACAAGCTGAATAAATATCCAAATGATGTTCTGTTTACTCTTAAATCAGCTCACCATGTTTGGATGTTAAATCTGATTATAAAGCACTCTAGGCTCTGAATGTCCAGTCTGTGTGCTGAATTAATCTTTTAGATTTGAACCCATGACTTTTGCATCGATGCAGAAAAACCATGTTTGACTTATTTAACAAATATTTGCATTGGCTCAGCTGATTGCAAACTATATTCCAGAGCATTAGTAACTGATAACCTTTCTCTCTAATCTTGATTTGTCTGAATGGGAGTAACAGTCGCTGTAGCGCCACCCAGTGGATGTTTGATTGGAAACAGCAGCTTGAACCTGCATTTACATTCAGAACTCAACCACTGCATGCACAGTCACATTCACTCACCAGACTTTTACAGTGTGTGTGTGTGTGTGTGTGTGTGTGTGTGAGTTCTGGAAGAAATAGGTCAGCAAATGAAAAGGAGCACAACTGCTTTATCATTATAATGTGATGAATTCTGAGTAAAGATTAAGATTTTTGGTTTATCGGTTAAGTTTTGAAGATAAAAAGGTTTTCCAGAGAAGGTTGAGGTTTCTGAGTGTAAGGCTTATAGCTCGACGTGTCAGAGGCTTTAGATAAGGAATGACTGAACATCAAGCTCATCTGGAAGATTAAAGAGAGCCCACAGTGTTCTCTAGAAAGTTAAAGTCAGCTATAGATTCATTTGTTATGAAGCTTCATATCATCTGTGAATATATAAATAAGAGTTAATCATTCATCACACCTGTTGGCATTAGAGGAAAACATCCTTACACAGTCAGTTTGTCTAGTCTTATCAAACCTTTTGTGTTGGGTCTTTCAATACATTTGAATTACTGCGGTTGTAATGATCTTCAGAACCAAACATTTATTAAAGTAGCAGACTTCTCTTCGTGTGAGATAATACGCTTCTGAAGGATATATGCAGATTCTGGTGAGCAACAGGATAGGAAAATCATAAATAACTGAATAAAATGAATATGTCTGATTTAATGTCCAGTATTTTGTATAAAAGTGCCGTCAGAAATAATGGCGTTTCTTTTTACCAGGGGTTCATTTAATTCAGCATATTCTTGTTTAAGAATAAGTAGTCGATTTACATCTGGATCAAGAGTCTGTCAAAGTAATTCAGCCACAAAATCTATTCATTCAACTCTTTCATGAAAACAGTCTGGAGCAACAGCTGTTTAGACCAGTATAGAGCTTTAAGGTTTGGTTTCACTGCTGGATGGGTGTTGGTACTGAAATGTGTTATTTGTCTGTATGGAGTACAGTGTGGTTTTGGGGTTGAAACATAAGCACTGAACTTTCAAAGACATTCAAACAGAAATTGATCAAATTAATAAAAGAAGCAAAGGAATTATTCCTCAATGACCTTTATTAAAGAAAACATTTCCTTGACCATCTAAAAATGTCCACAGAAGGCTGTACTTGATTTTTTTGTGTAGTTTTGTCACAGGATCTAGACACCACAGACGGAGAGAAGTAGGAGTGTTAAATGCTCCTACATTAGAAATATTTTGTTGAAGTAGGAGGTGAAGACTCATGGGAGTGACATTGTCCTAGATTTTAGATGGAGTACAGAGAAAACGGGTACCCTTAGTATACAGCTGAGAGACAGATCAGTAGAGTCATTTTAGCAAAATAAACCCTGACAGTGAGATCAGGACTGACGATTATTGGCACTCTCCTCAGCTTCTGGCCATGTTACGTTCGGGAACCCAGGGAAACACAGGAGACGAGAGATCCAAACGCAGTGTGGGTTTTAATGGGTAATCCAAATCAGAATCCAACAAGCAGGGGTCAAAACAAAAAATCAATCCAAACACACAAACAGGCAATGGGACAGGAACAGGAATAGGAACAAGAAACTCGGAAGGCGACGAAACTGGGTGACGGAAAGAAAGGACTCCATGAAAACAAACAAAAACAGACTGGTTAATATAGGCAGGGTAATGACTATCAAGTGAAGACACCTGAGTGCAATTAACAGGAGTGCAATTACTGTGATGAAGGGATAAGGCTTAGTGGGAATTGTAGTGCCTGCAGTGGGGTGCCTATGGGGAAGTGAGAATACTAGTGGAGACTCAGAGACCAGACAGTGTGACATTACCCCCTCCTCCACGGAGAAGCTACCAGATGCTCCAGCCGAACACAAGACAATAGCCCACCAGGGCGGCGCAGAAGACCACCACAGTGGGATCGATGACACAGGAGAGCGAGTCTGGTTAGGCAAGTCTGAAACAGAGAACATGAACAAGTTAAGGGTAGCCTCAGTGGCCACGACAGTATCATTCGAGCGCTCAGAGAGTTCGGATGAGACGTGACGAGGCTCTGGAAGTTCAGCAGAGACGTGGAAAGGCTCTGGTAATTCAGCAGATGCGTGGAGAGGCTCTGGTAATTCAGCAGATGCGTGGAGAGGCTCTGGTAGTTCAGCAGATGCGTGGAGAGGCTCTGGTAGTTCAGCAGAGACCTGGAAAGGCTCTGGTAATTCAGCAGATGCGTGGAGAGGCTCTGGTAATTCAGCAGATGCGTGGAGAGGCTCTGGTAGTTCAGCAGAGACGTGGAGAGGCTCTGGTAGTTCAGCAGAGGTGTGGAGAGGCTCTGGTAGTTCAGCAGAGACGAGGAGAGGCTCTGGTAATTCAGCAGAGGTGTGGAGAGGCTCTGGTAGTTCAGCAGAGACGAGGAGAGGCTCTGGTAGTTCAGCAGATGCGTGGAGAGGCTCTGGTAGTTCAGCAGAGACGAGGAGAGGCTCTGGTAGTTCAGCAGAGGTGTGGAGAGGCTCTGGTAGTTCAGCAGAGACGTGGAGAGGCTCTGGTAGTTCAGCAGAGGTG
The DNA here is from genome assembly GCF_003368295.1 of Carassius auratus. NCBI lineage: Eukaryota > Metazoa > Chordata > Actinopteri > Cypriniformes > Cyprinidae > Carassius > Carassius auratus. Next base: position 24,325,655 of record NC_039260.1, read on the forward strand.
TGGAGAGGCTCTGGTAGTTCAGCAGAGACGAGGAGAGGCTCTGGTAATTCAGCAGAGGCGTGGAGAGGCTCTGGTAATTCAGCAGAGACGTGGAGAGGCTCTGGTAGTTCAGCAGAGGTGTGGAGAGGCTCTGGTAGTTCAGCAGAGACGAGGAGAGGCTCTGGTAATTCAGCAGAGACGTGGAGAGGCTCTGGTAGTTCAGCAGAGACGTGGAGAGGCTCTGGTAGTTCAGCAGAGACGTGGAGAGGCTCTGGTTACCACGGTTCTCAGTACAAATTTCGGTACCAAAGCAAAACACAAAAATTTGCTAATTAAACAAAAACAAACAAACAAACAAAAAAAACTTTTATCACTGAAAATAAAACCAATGCCATTCTTTATACCTATTTACAATTGTGTTTAAAGTTTTTCTACAAGTAATATAATTATGAAAAACGGTAAACAAGTTTCAACTTTTAATTAAGGAAATTTAAACACAGCAGATGCGTGGAGAGGCTCTGGTAATTCAGCAGATGCGTGGAGAGGCTCTGGGAGTTCAGCAGAGACGTGGAGAGGCTCTGGTAGTTCAGCGGAGGCGTGGAGAGGCTCTGGTAGTTCAGCAGAGACGTGGAGAGGCTCTGGTAGTTCAGCAGAGACGTGGAGAGGCTCTGGTAGTTCAGCGGAGGCGTGGAGAGGCTCTGGTAGTTCAGCAGAGACGTGGAGAGGCTCTGGTAGTTCAGCAGAGACGTGGAGAGGCTCTGGTAGTTCAGCAGAGGTGTGGAGAGGCTCTGGTAGTTCAGCAGAGACGTGGAGAGGCTCTGGTAGTTCAGCGGAGGCGTGGAGAGGCTCTGGTAGGTCAGCAGAGGCGTGGAGAGGCTCTGGTAGTTCAGCAGAGACGTGGAGAGGCTCTGGTAGTTCAGCGGAGGCGTGGAGAGGCTCTGGTAGTTCAGCAGATGCGTGGAGAGGCTCTGGTAGTTCAGCAGATGCGTGGAGAGGCTCTGGTAGTTCAGCAGATGCGTGGAGAGGCTCTGGTAGTTCAGCAGAGGTGTGGAGAGGCTCTGGTAGTTCAGCAGAGGCGTGGAGAGGCTCTGGTAGTTCAGCAGAGACTTGGAGAGGCTCTGGTAGTTCAGCAGAGACGTGGAGAGGCTCTGGTAGTTCAGCAGAGACTTGGAGAGGATCTGGTAATTCAGCAGAGGCGTGGAGAGGCTCTGGTAGTTCAGCAGAGCCGTGGAGAGGCTCTGGTAGTTCAGCCGAAAAGAGGAGAGGCTCTGGTAGTTCAGCCGAGACGTGGAGAGGCTCTGGTAGTTCAGCCGAGATGTGGAGAGGCTCTGGTAGTTCAGCAGATGTGTGGAGAGGCTCTGGTAGTTCAGCAGATGCGTGGAGAGGCTCTGGTAGTTCAGCAGAGGTGTGGAGAGGCTCTGGTAGTTCAGCAGAGACTTGGAGAGGCTCTGGTAGTTCAGCAGAGACTTGGAGAGGCTCTGGTAGTTCAGCAGAGACGTGGAGAGGCTCTGGTAGTTCAGCAGAGACTTGGAGAGGCTCTGGTAGTTCAGCAGAGGCGTGGAGAGGCTCTGGTAGTTCAGCAGAGACTTGGAGAGGCTCTGGTAGTTCAGCAGAGACGTGGAGAGGCTCTGGTAGTTCCGCCGGAGACGTGGAGAGGCTCTGGTAGTTCAGCCGAGACGTGGAGAGGTTCTGGTAGTTCAGCGGAGACGTGGAGAGGCTCTGGTAGTTCAGCCGAGACGTGGAGAGGCTCTGGTAGTTCAGCCGAGACGTGGAGAGGCTCTGGTAGTTCCGCGGAGACGTGGAGAGGCTCTGGTAGTTCAGCCGAGATGTGGAGAGGTTCTGGTAGTTCAGCGGAGACGTGGAGAGGCTCTGGTAGTTCAGCCGAGACGTGGAGAGGCTCTGGTAGTTCAGCCGAGACGTGGAGAGGCTCTGGTAGTTCAGCCGAGACGTGGAGAGGCTCTGGTAGTTCAGCCGAGACGTGGAGAGGTTCTGGTAGTTCAGCCGAGACGTGGAGAGGCTCTGGTAGTTCAGCAGAGGCGTGGAGAGGCTCTGGTAGTACAGCAGAGACGTGGAGAGGCTCTGGTAGTTCAGCCGAGACGTGGAGAGGCTCTGGTAGTTCCGCGGAGACGTGGAGAGGCTCTGGTAGTTCAGCGGAGACGTGGAGAGGCTCTGGTAGTTCAGCAGAGACTTGGGGAGGCTCTGGTAGTTCCGCGGAGGCGTGTAGAGACTCTGGTAGTTTCTCAGAGTTTAGACTGGATTCAGGAAGATCAATGGTGACTTGCATTTGTTCATGAAGATCAATGGTGATTTGCCTTTGCCCATGAAGATAGTCTGTGATTTGACTTTGCCCATGAAGATCATTGGTGACTTGACTTTGTCCTTGAAGATCACCAGTGACTTGCCCTTACTATGGAATGTCAACGGTGACTTGACCTGACTCTGGAGTGTCAATGGTGACCTGACCTGACTCTGGAGGGTCAACGGAGACCTGACTCGACTCTGGATGGTCAACGGGAACCTGACTCGACTCTGGAGGGTCGACAGGACCCTGAATTGACTCTAGAGGGTCAACGGGAATCTGACTCGACTCTGGAGGGTCAACAGAAACCTGACTCGACTCTGGAGGGTCAACTGTGGCTTTCATCTTGTGCAGAGGTGCTGGACAAGTGGCCATCTTGGGCAGTGGCGCTGGGCTGGCAGCCATATTGTGCTGTGACGTTGGGAGAGACAGGAGTGGCTGGGATATCCCACGGAAGCCGATGTTGTAGGTAGAACACGAATTCCTAGGAATTAAAAGCGTCCAACTGATCCATTTCCTTTCGAGGCACCAGGTCCTCCAGACTGGTGTTGAAAACGTCTTTTAGGGCCGCATCATTATATCCCATACCATCCGCCAGGGTCCAGAACTCATGTGCCATAGCACCCACCTCATTCCCCTCTTGGCGGAGGGTGGTTAATCTTATGAATTTCACCCTCTTATGAAGTCCCACACCGCTGGATCTCGACATGATGGAGTCCTTCTGTTTGTTCGGGAAACACAGGAGACGAGAGATCCAAATGCAGTGAGGGTTTTAATGTGTAATCCAAATCAGAATCCAACAAGCAGGGGTCAAAACCAGAAATCAATCCAAACAAACAAATAGGGAATGGAACAGGAATAGGAAACTGGTTGACGGAAAAAAGGACTCCATGAAAACAAACAGAAACAGAACGGTTAATATAGGCAGGGTAATGACTATCAAGTGAAGACACTTGAGTGCAATTAACAGGAGTGCAATTACTGTGATGAAGGGACAAGGCTTAGTGGGAATTGTAGTGCCTGCAGTGGGGTGCCTATGGGGAAGTGAGAATACTAGTGGAGGCTCAGGGAAACAGAGACCAGACAGTGTGACAGGCCATCGATTACAAGCTTTAAGATCACTGTAAAATCAGTGCTAAATAATAATAATAATGCTAAATTAGTTCCTCTGTCTTGCAGAATGAAAGAGAGCAACTGATACAAAACGCAAGGTCAAATGCACAGCAGCTGTCATTGGAGAAAATGTTTGACCGATCAGTGATTGAGAAACATAACATTACAAAAAGCTCCATAATGAAGACATTTAATGTTTGCAGGCTTTAAATGTTCACTCCATGTACTGTATATTTATTAAAATGATCCTTACCAGTCTTTCTGCTTGTATCTTTTTAATTTAGAAAGTCTAAATCTGTTATAAATGATTTTTTTGTTGTGTCTCTTTAAGCTCCCACTGAATCTCCTCTTCGGCCCAGTCTAGGTGAGTAACACCAGCAGCAGACACAGGTGTGCTGACGTTACTCCTCACTGCTCCTCACTGTGCTCTGTCTCTGTGTCTGTCCTCTCTCTCTGTCTCTGTGTCTGTCCTCTCTCTCTGTCTCTGTGTCTGTCCTCTCTCTCTGTCTCTGTGTCTGTCCTCTCTCTCTGTCTCTGTGTCTGTCCTCTCTCTCTGTCTCTGTGTCTGTCCTCTCTCTCTGTCTGCTGCTGTTGCTGATGTGAAGCCGTGGTTCATGGTGATCATGCTGTTCTCCGGGATGATTTTGAACACAACTCACAAGAAGAGCTTAATCTTAATATCTGGTGAGTGACACTGGTCTTTCTTTGAGTTGTTTACTTGGCAGGAAAGCTGTTTTAATTTCCTATATAATATTTTGCATTGATGCTATGTATATAGAGAGCCAGAAGATGTGTTTGTTGTCCATGTCTGGTTCTCTCACAGGTCAGACTGCAGTAACTGTGAGGTTGGAGAGCAGTGTGGTGTGCTGATGCATGGAAAAGCAGTGACGTTTTGTGAGCCCTTTGGACAGAGAGAACTGGTAATTGTTTACAGAAGTGAAAAACAGCCCTGATGGTCTTGACATTAACAAACAGCAGCAGGCAGTGAGCTGTGCTTCTCAAACAAATAGATGCACTTCTGTCCATACAAAACTCCTGCCATGGTCAGTAGAAATTCTACTCTAATGACTGCTAGTTGACATGGAGTTGCAAAGTAACTGATAGTAGAATGACTAAAGTGGACTATCAAACTAAAGTATTACAGAAGAAAATAAAACACACTCATTATAGACTGGTGGTGTGGACGCTGTGTAGTTTTGCAGTGGCGTGTCTCATGTGCTGTGTTCACATTATTCCTGTGTGAATGAAGCAGATCAGTGAAAAGAAATGAGAAGCTCATACTTTTACCGTCTCTTTCAGACTACAGTGGCTCTGAACACAAGTACAGCATCAGTCCTGCAGTTTGCCTTTGGTGAGTGTCACCGTCCTCCTGCGGTTACTCTAGCTCACCATTCTTCAGCTCAGATTGGCTTACAGCTGAATACTTTGCAAAAAATTATGCATTTTTGTCAGTACAAATATCATCAAATAGCATTCTTACATCAAGATAATTTTATTTGAGATGCAAAATGACTTTTGTACAATGTACAAAACTGTCCAAATGTACATTTCAGAAAACAAGTCTTTTGTCATTTTGCACTTCAAATGAATGTATCTTGGTTTAGAATGCTTAGATATTTTTACCGAAATACTTATCAAATCACATTTAACTGTATGTATTTTTCTGCATGAAGTTGGCTTAATAAATTAAGTTATTAAGTCAAGTCAAGTCCATTCTAATGTGTGTCGTTCTTGTGTTCATTTGTTGCTCAGGATCTGGTTCTTGCCGGTTCAGTTACTCAGACCCCAGTATCATCATCTCCTGTGGTCTGAACTCCTCTGATGACTGGATCACCTTGGAAAAGATCAGGTTTTACTTTATTTTAGGCTCCCACTCACTCATGGTATTTTTGTTACCATTATGTAAAAACCCTATGAGCAGTGCATGTATTTTGTGCTATAAAAACTCATAATTTAATGTTACATATGGTATGTCTGACTGATCTTGAGCACTTGGATGTTCAGTTCTCCAGTGTTTTTATCTTAAGTATTTGGTCTCGCAGGGCTCCCACTAACAGCAGCACGGTGGTTCATCTCCTGCCATTGCCTCCAGGCTGTAGAGGAGAGGCCATTCATCTGCGCTGGAGTCAGGAGCCGTCCGTGGGTCCCGATGGTTATGAGTCCTGCTGGGGCCTGGATAACATACTGGTGCTAAACACGGCCAACCGGCCCCCGCTGCTGGAGGACAGCCTGGACCCTCTGGACACGGCCAACTGGCTCTTCTTCCCCGGAGCCACAGTAAAGGTACATGACCAAATAGTCTCATCAAGCAAACTAGAAGCCATCCAACGTGAAAAAGATCAAAACAAGTGCTTATTATGAAAATAATGTACTTTGCATAATATACTATAATATACTGCTTAATTGAATGGTAACTGCAATAAAATCAAAATTTATTATAGACTTGATTTATATTAATGTCATGTGTAGGTTTTGCAAAACAAAGTGCACGATGAAGGAGTATAAACAAAGAGTGTTTTTAATAATCCACAGGAGAGAATATGCACAGCCAAACACAAAACCATATGAAACAAGTCTGGAGCTAGTTAATCAAAAACCATGGAAACAAACATACCAGGAAAACAGAAACACAGAAAACTAAACCAAAACAGATCATAGATGTGACAATTAAATCCAATTAGTTAATTAGTTTAGAGTGTTTTTTTTTTTTTTTTTTTGACCCACCTAAGTAGGACTTCTTTATATGTAATTTCATAATTACTTATACTGTCTTTGAAGACAAGCGGTTATTGTATACTTATATATGATTTAATACATTTCTATTCAAATTTGAGTGACATATTTAAATATATATTTAATTACATTAAATAAACTCCATCCACTGGTCCCTTAATGCTGTATTTTTTTTTTTTTTTTTGGTAATCTGTGCAGGGTTGTCTTGTCCTGGCAACCAAAAACACACTTCTTTTGTGACATTTGGCGACGCTCTCGCTCTGATCAGTGAAGTCTGTTGTGCTCTCAGTGCTCTGCTATACGGGAGCGCGCTCTTCCGGCAGAAGTGCCTCAGGACCCATATAAGGAAATTCCGCTCCATCTAACGTCACACAGAGCCATACTCGAAAAAAACTTTCCCAAACTTGTGACAAACCGGAAGGAGTATTTTTGGAACAAAAATACTCCTTCAAAAGTTCAAATACATTTTTGAAACTTTGAAAATGTTTAGCATGGGAATCCAACTCTTTAACAGTGTAAAAAACTCAGTATGCATGAAATAGCATTTCACCCCCCCTTTAAATAACGCACTATAGTTAAAATTATGATTTAGTAGTTTGTGCTTTAGGATGTAAGTCAGCAAATCAAAATAAGGGTACTTTAAAATATGACAAAAAGATGATTAAAACAATGGTTTAAAATGTACTTTAAAATAAAATGTTTATTTTGACAAGTGTGTTAAAGTCAGCATGAAACGGAAGTTGAGATTGTCATTTTTTTTCCTTGCTGTGACGTATATCCAAGTTAAACGGCTTCTGAAATTAGAAAAAAGGGCGTGGCTTGGTTTCGTCCATCAGGGAATTGATTGGATCGTTGGAGGTTGGGCGTTGCAAACAATATTGCATATTGCTGGCTGAGATGACTGACACTGACAAGTTTCTCTCAGAGGCGGTGCAGAAACGAGACAGACACCTATAACCGCACCCTCATCGGCTCTGGCCGCACCCTTTCGCCATGGCACGTGACCGAAAGAGAAGAGAGGTCGTTTCGAGGGGGGATGGTAGGGTAATGTATTTGATTAAAGATTATAAGGGTACATGAATTTAAAAAAAAAATAATGAAGTGAACAGATAAATCATTTATAATAAACACTACGATATTGCATATAAAAAGAAGATTTGTCAAATTTGATTTCATGCCGACTTTAAGAATTTCAGCCATTAAAGTGTTTATCTTCAAGTCACTTAAACGGTCTTTTATTTCATTGTTATTATATTATTTTTTGTTTTAAATATATACCTTTAAGACTTGAGTACTACAAACACAAATTCAGTACCATCAAGCAGACTTCTTTTACATGAGGTATAGCTTATGAACACTTTCATTGCAGAGTTGAGTTACGGTTTAATGTCGCGAGGTAAAGCGCTAATATGACGGGTCAGAACACAAGGACACAGCTTTGACAGGGTCATTTCTTATAGCAGCCTAGCAAGTGTTTACCAGCCCACCTTAGCACACAGGTCTGTTTCCCATAAATGGCCCAAGGCAGAGGCCGTCATTAATGTCTTCTCCATCTGCCCTGTATTCATGCAACATGGAGATTTCAGTTTTGTCAGATAATCTGTAGCACTGTAAAGCTTCCTCTCGATTCATTCAACAGCATGCTTGTCAGTCAGAGGGAAACTCCTTGTACTTTCATGGTGGAGAGGGATTCGAGTACACCTTTGCCTCCACACGAGACGTGGACCTACATCGTGAAGAGGGGCGCAGCTACTGGGAGGAAGACTTTGAGAGTTCACTGAGTGGGTGCGTTTTACAACTGCCAGCAGATAAGATTGGGGTTCATGCTAGTGGATTACTTTTGTGAAATAGTATTTTAACAGTAGTTAGGTCAGTCAGTAGACTAACATATTGGTGATACATTCACATGTTGATATTTCATTTTAGATATCTTGGAGCTCTCAAGACAAATTTGATATCCAAACGCAAAAATTTGGGTTACTGACAAGTATATCAGCTGCGGTTGCAACAGTTTAGAAACAGTTTCTTGAAGAACAGAGTATTAAATGTAGGTGGGTGTGATAGTAAGTGCTGTGTGTGACCTGTAGATGGGAGGTTGATGGAGCGGTCAATGGAGTTCAGTGTGGAGAGGTGGAGTCTGGATCTGCACTTGTCTTTCTCAAAGATGGACAGAGGAAGGTGTGCACTCCGTACATCAACACCACCACCTATGGAAACCTGCGCTTCCACTTCACCATGGGTATGACTTACACTTGTACATGCACATTATGTTGATACTGAGGTGTGTTGAGTGTCTGATCTCTGTGTTCAGTGTCTGAGCTCTCAGTGTTCAGTGTTTGATCTCTGTATGTTTAGTGTCTGATCTCTGTATGTTCAGTGTCTGATCTCTGTATGTTCAGTGTCTGATCTCTGTATGTTCAGTTAGGGTTTGATCTCTGTGTTCAGTGTCCGATAACTCTGTTCAGTGTCTGATCTGTGTGTTTTCAGTGTCTGATAACTCTGTTCAGTGTCTGATCTCTGTGTGTTCAGTGTCTGATCTGTGTGTGTCCAGTGTCTGATCTCTTTGTGTGTCCAGTGTCTGATCTCTGTGTGTTCGGTGTCTGATCTCTGTGTGTTCAGTGTCTGATCTCTGTGTGTCCAGTGTCTGATCTCTGTGTGTTCAGTGTCTGATCTCTGTGTGTTCGGTGTCTGATCTCTGTGTGTCCAGTATCTGATCTCTGTATGTTTAGTGTCTGATCTCTTTGTGTGTTCAGTGTCTGATCTCTGTATGTTTAGTGTCTGATCTCTGTGTGTCCAGTGTCTGATCTCTGTGTGTTCAGTGTCTGATCTCTGTGTGTCCAGTGTCTGATCTCTGTGTGTCCAGTGTCTGATCTCTGTGTGTTCAGTGTCTGATCTCTGTGTGTTCAGTGTCTGATCTCTGTGTTCAGTGTCTGATCTCTGTGTGTTCAGTGTCTGATCTCTGTGTGTTCAGTGTCTGATCTCTGTGTGTCCAGTGTCTGATCTCTGTGTGTTCAGTGTCTGATCTCTGTGTGTTCAGTGTCTGATCTCTGTGTGTTCAGTGTCTGATCTCTGTGTTCAGTGTCTGATCTCTGTGTGTTCAGTGTCTGATCTCTGTGTGTCCAGTGTCTGATCTCTGTGTGTTCAGTGTCTGATCTCTGTGTTCAGTGTCTGATCTCTGTATGTTCAGTGTCTGATCTCTTTGTGTGTTCAGTGTCTGATCTCTTTGTGTGTTCAGTGTCTGATCTCTGTGTGTTCAGTGTCTGATCTGTGTGTGTTCAGTATCTGATCTCTGTGTTCAGTGTCTGATCTCTGTGTTCAGTGTCTGATCTCTGTGTGTCCAGTGTCTGATCTCTGTGTGTTCAGTGTCTGATCCCTGTGTTCAGTGTCTGATCTCTGTATGTTCAGTGTCTGATCTCTGTGTGTTCAGTGTCTGATCTCTGTGTGTTCAGTGTCTGATCTCTGTGTGTTCAGTGTCTGATCTGTGTGTGTTCAGTGTCTGATCTCTGTGTTCAGTGTCTGATCTCTGTGTGTTCGGTGTCTGATCTCTGTGTGTTCAGTGTCTGATCTCTGTGTGTTCAGTGTCTGATCTCTGTGTGTTCAGTGTCTGATCTCTGTGTGTTCAGTGTCTGATCTCTGTGTGTTCGGTGTCTGATCTCTGTGTGTTCAGTGTCTGATCTCTGTGTTCAGTGTCTGATCCCTGTGTTCAGTGTCTGATCTCTGTATGTTCAGTGTCTGATCTCTGTGTGTTCAGTGTCTGATCTGTGTGTGTTCAGTGTCTGATCTCTGTGTGTTCAGTGTCTGATCTCTGTGTTCAGTGTCTGATCTCTGTAGGTTCCGTGTCTGATCTCTGTGTGTTCAGTGTCTGATCTCTGTGTGTTCAGTGTCTGATCTCTGTGTGTTCAGTGTCTGATCTCTGTGTGTTCAGTGTCTGATCTCTGTGTGTTCAATGTCTGATCTCTGTGTGTTCAGTGTTTGATCTCTGTGTTCAGTGTCCGATAACTCTGTTCAGTGTCTGATCTCTGTGTGTTCAGTGTCTGATCTCTGTGTGTTCAGTGTCTGATACCTGTGTGTTCAGCGTCTGATCTCTGTGTGTTCAGTGTCTGATCTCTGTTTGTTCAGCGTCTGATCTCTGTGTTCAGTGTTTGATCTCTGTGTTCAGTGTCCGATAACTCTGTTCAGTGTCTGATCTCTGTGTGTTCAGTGTCTGATACCTGTGTGTTCAGTGTCTGATCTCTGTGTGTTCAGTGTCTGATCTCTGTGTTCAGTGTTTGATCTCTGTGTGTTCAGTGTCTGATCTCTCTGTGTTCAGTGTCTGATCTCTTTGTTCGATGCAGGGGGTGGAGAGTGCGATCCTGGAGAATCCAAAAAGAATAATGTGGTCCTGTTTGGTCGTTCAGAGGGCAGTAAAGATCATGTGCTTCTGGACATACTTCCATATTCAGCCTACAGGGTAGAAACCTAATACAGTACATATATAGTCAGTATAGTATGTATATACTCTGATAGATTTAGGTTACATAATCATTTTAAACAGTTGACATGTTCTGTACAGAATCTATCATTCAACTATTTATCTTATTTCCTTTGTGATTTACTGTGTCATGTTCCAATCTGTATACACCTTGATTTCTCATGGATTTCTCTTCCAGACTCCTACAGTTGTCTCGGTTGGTTTGCCCACAGAACTTCAGACTCCAGCCACTCAGTTTTGTCTAGAACAGAAGTTTCATGGTGGAGCAAACCGTCACGTTTGGGCTGTGGACTTCCTGCAGCTGCTGCCGGTACTACCTGGAGCAAACACTCACCTGGTGCAGTTCTCAATCAACCTCGGGTGTGGAGCCTATCAGCCGGCCAACAGGTGTCTAGATCATAAAACAATGATATCCCAAAAATCATTAATTACTCACCCTCATTTCATTCAAACCTGCAAGGCTTCTTTCATCTGTCGCTCATAAATTAAGACATTTTGAACAATACTGGGGTCCAAACAACAATGGACAAAACAACACTGAGCTCTCAAAACATCATCTTTTGGGTTTGCAATTATATTTGGGTAAAGTCAAATATCATGCTGGAAATCTATACTAATATGGACTGGGTAATGGTTGGGCATGAAAGGATTCCACATCGTTTGATGGAAATGAAAATGGTAAACCTACAGAGGGCTGAATTCAAAGCCCACATTAACACCAATGGCCTGCTGGAAGTCATTTTCTAGGGCTCTGGCAGTGTTCATACTATTCGTCCTTTCACAAAGGAACAGATACCGGTCCTGCTGATGGGTTAAGGGCCTTCTATGGCCCTGGTCAGCTCACCTAGATTAACTGCCTGACTCCAGGAATCTCTTCCATGCTCTTCAGACTGTGCTGGGAGACACAGCAAACCTTCTGGAAATGGCATGTATTTAGTTGGACTTCTTGTGCATCCTCTGTAGGGTCCAGGTATCCCCTCACGCTACCAGTAGTTACACTGACCTTAGCCAAATGCAAAACAAGTGAAAAACATTCTGAAAAAAAAAAAGAGTAGAAAAAAACAGTGACTTTCACCTGTAAAACATTCCTGTTTTGGGGGTCATCTCATTGTTGCCCATCTGTTGTTAATTTCATTAACACTTAAGCTGCTGAAACTGGTTAATAACCCTCTCTGCTACTAAACTGACCAGATCAATATCCCAGACTGTTGTCTCCTCTTCTTCTGTTCCTGCATATGTGAATCTCACAGCGTCACACTGGAGTTCTCAAACAATCACGGTCGCTCATGGTCTCTCCTGCACACCGAGTGTCTTCCTGAACTCTGTACCGGATCACATCTGCCTCACAGTAGCATCTACTCTTCAGAGAACTACAGCGGGTCAGTCACTGCATCTGTCGGATGCTTTCATAAATCTGTGTTGTCTGTTCTGTTAACAGTGTGGTTCATTCTCTGTATTCCTGTAGTTGGACGAGGATCACGATTCCTCTGCCCAACGCCGCGCTCACAGACAGCACTCGCTTCCGCTGGAGACAGACTGCTGTGGGAAGCAGCATCATGTGGGCGATTGACAACGGTAAGAGCCATTCATTCAATGTACAGCTCATATTTAATGATAGATGTTGACACATTATAGTCAACCCCGTGGAGCATGATCAGCAGATTAGACAGTGATTCTGAGCCAGTAAATTATGATCAGGGATGATAATGATGATTGGGTTGTTTCTGTGTGTTCTAGTTTATATTGGGCCATCCTGTTTGCGTTTCTGCTCTGGTAGAGGACACTGTTCACGCACGGGCTGCAAGTATGAATGTCTTTCAGTCAGAACTGCAACAAAACACTCTTTACACTGGTAAAACAGCAACATCTTACTGGTTCTTACTGTGTCTTTTCTTCTCATATTTCTTTAGGTGTGACCCTGGTTTCAGTGGTCCTGCATGTGAGCTGGCGTCTCAGACCTTCCCTGCGTTTCTGTCCGAGAGTTTCTCCAGCGTGAGCCTGTCGTCCTATCACAGCTTCTCCTCACTTCGGGGGGCAGAGGTCAGCTTCGCCTGTGGGGTTTTGGCCAGTGGAAAAGCCCTGGTCTTCAACAGGGACAGTAGAAGACACATTGTTACGACCCCCCTGGACAGTTCACAAGCCAGGTACACACACACACACACACACACACATGTTTTATGGGGACTCTCCATTTGGTGTTTTTAATGTATATATTGTATTTTCGGTCCCCTTAGCCTAACCCTAGCCCGATACCTCTCACACAAAGCTACAGGCATTTCTACATTCTTAATAAAACATTCTTTAGTATACTTTACTGCTAGGGTTAGCACTTCTTTCTCTCCTGCAGGTATCTTCAGTTCACGCTGAGGCTGGGCAGTCGCAGCACGTCGAGCTCCTGTCCCGCTCCAGACCAGCCGGGTGAAGGTGTGCTGCTGCATTACTCCTCAGATAACGGCATCACCTGGATGCTGCTGCAGCATTACGCTTATCAGGGCTTCCATGAGCCCAGGTACACCTTCCTGAACTTTACTGCAGTCATGTGGTGTGGCAAGCACATCGGTTAATATATGCTGTGTGATCAGCTCATTTACTAGTGCAACAGTTAGATTGGATTGACTCTTTCTAGGATTGTTTCTGTGGAGCTTCCTCCTGGGGCCCGTAAGTTTGGGGTCCAGTTCCGCTGGTGGCAGCCGTACCACTCGGGCCGCGGGCTGGACGTCTGGGCTCTGGATGAGATCAGCATGACCTCTGTCCTCTTCAACATCATCAGCCTGGACTTCAGTAATGTGTTAGACGTGACTCAGAGCCTGGGCTTCTATCTGGGGAACGTGCAGCCGTACTGCCAACACGACTGGACCCTCAGGTACCTGCCTCATGTTCACCACAGTACCATTCATTATCAGTTAAGACGTCAATCAGCAGTGCGAAATACAGGCATTACTGACATGTAAGTACAGAGACAGAAGAACTATATCATGAACCTAGGTCTCTCACACCAAAGGCACGTGTCTTATCCACTGCGTCAATACCACCCCCACATCACTGCATTTGTGCTTTCATGATTTTTTTCTGGTATTTAAGGATTTGGAGAACATCTAATCCATACTATAAAAGCTACTCCAATGGAACTGAATGACCTTTTAATGTACAATAAAAATTAATATTGATGCTCAGATGTCATAACCGACCCAACTACAGTCTCACTTTACACCAGCTCTCCAAGAACAAAAAGAGCTCTGTTTCAGAGCCTGAAGTTCATCATCATTTACCAGACCAGCAAAAAGTAAATAAATAAATAAAAAAAAAACTGTAAAATTGCTTTTGTATTTAGTGCAAAAGTAAAGAGAATATTTCTGCAATTAATAATGCATTGAAATCCAAACCGAAACAGCGTTTCCCTTCAGGCACCGTCTGAAATGAAAGTGTAGACAACATTGTTGTAAATATTTGCTCAGTTTTTCAGGCGATCACGACTCGGCCTCCAGTATCCGCTATGTGGAAACACAATCCATGCAGATCGGTGCATCCTACATGATCCAGTTCTCTCTGGTCATGGGCTGCGGACGCGAACCTTCTCCTCACATCGACACTCAGGTCCGGCTCGAGTTCTCCACCAATCACGGCTTGACTTGGCATCTCGTTAAAGAGGTGAGAAAACTAAAATATTCTCTAATGACTCTTGTTTTCACCAAGAGTAACGTACCTACAGTAAATGCACCAAAGTGTTACCATGTTTTTGGTGTATGCTAATGATTGAGTACCACGGTACACATTCAAGGTCTGACAGTATCACCATCTGATACTGCCTCTGGGTCTCCTCAGCACTTTTTTGAGGATTGTAGAAGCAATCTAAAGCACTGCACATGTTGTCAGATTATAGCTGATTCCTTGTGCTGTAATTGCTCTGGTCTGCACTGTGATGTTAATTGCTGTTTCTGGTGGTTTGTGGGTAATAGGCCTGTTTCCCCGGCATGCCGAGCTGCTCTGAGTTCACTGCGTCCAGCGTCTACCATCCGTCTGAGTTCACAGACTGGAGACGCATCACACTTCCACTGCCGTACAAAACCTGGTGAATATGTTTACATTTGACTCCTTTTATTACAAGAATACTACTTCCATAAAGAGACGTTTAAAGTGTCAAACCTCACATGGCAAATGTTTCAAGGCATTTTCCCATGACCTGTTTTGCTCATATTTATGGCAGTATTTCTGATTTTAGGATGGAAATGGTTGTATTTTACCAGTGTTCATTCATCTTCATCGACTGCTATGCATTTGCAGTGTTTTCTGGTTTCATACTGTCTTCTGGCTGTAGGTCGAGTGCGACACGCTTCCGATGGATCCAGAATTACTATCAGGAGCAGGACGAGTGGGCTCTGGATGACATCTACATCGGACAGCAGTGTCCTCAGATGTGCCGTGGACACGGGTGGTGTGACCACGGTCACTGCAGGTCAGTCACTGTCACTTACTGTCTATCACAAAGACCAAGTATCAAAAATCTTAGAAATAATAATTTATTTGAGAAGCAGAATGTTTTAGAAAATTATTATTTTTAAAGACTGTAGTTAAATATGAGCTATTTTGTCTGCAAAGATTTTTTTTTTCACTTATTAGGGTTAGGGTTAGGAACGAATAAAAACCAAATCTGAATATCTTATTAGGGCCTTCCGCACCGCTTTAGTTCCAGAACTAAATGTACAGTACTTAAGTACTGGGACGATTTAGCGTTAACTATTTCCCAGTACCATTTAAATGGTTACATTCACACCAACAGTGTATACCAGCACGTGACATATGCCGGTCGACAGTGGTGTCATTTGTGTGCGATGTTCAACAATGTTAACAAAGAAGAAGAACATTAACGACAGGAGAATGGAGGACGCTGTGATCAGAGCTGTGGTTTTGTTGTGTCACAATAATGGACATGGAATGTCGACATATATGTAAAGCGATTGAAAGAACGGAAAGGAAGAATCTCCAAATGTCAATTGGCAGTGCTACATTTTTCTTTTTTCTTTTTACCTTTATTTTTACCGGCAAGTCATTAAGAACAGGTTTTTATTTACAATGACAGCCTGACAAATGGAATAACCACTTAGGGAAAGAGAAGTAGGGCTAAAATGAATACAGAACATTAGAAATACAAACAGGTGATCGAGCGGCAGTGGTGCGGGAACGCCCAAAACTGGGTAGTTCCACAATTAGTTCTGGTACTTTGAAAAGGTTCCTGCGGTGCAAAAGGCCCATTTTTCATGCTCATGTACTGTCTGTGTGTGTCTTACTCCCCACGTGTTCCATGACCCAGTTTTCTCCCATGTTAATTATTTCATTAGTTACAGGTATGCCTTGTCATTCCCTCGTCAAGTCCTGTGTATTTAAAGTGTTTCCAGTTTCCTCGTCTGGTATTGAATGTTGCCTTTCCCCACTATGTAAAACATGGGTTTTTGACACAAAAGAACTGTGAGGAGTCCTTACATCCTAACCCTAACCCTAACCCTAACCCTTAAGCAAAGATTATTTATTACTATTTTCATTTAATATTTACATGTATTTACATATATATTAATGCTTATATTCATATAAATTATAAATAAATATATTTAGTTTATAAAATAACATATTTTTCAGAAATGTATACATGCATGTGTGTGTATTTATAAATACATGATAAATATAGACAAGCACACATACATATATTATGTGAACAAAAACTTTTATTATGGATGCGCAATTAATAGTTTGACAGGACTAAGTTTCAACTCAGTTTTGCATTTTATCATCACAGTAAATGTTTCTTTTAATTCACATTCTTATTTTACATATTCTTTAAAACATTATTTAGTATTTATCATTATTTAGAATCCCTATAGTGATAAGAGAAACATGAATAATTGTGAATATGTCCTGATATGTAGTGCTTTATGTCTGCTGCTTCCATCTAAATCAGTTCAGTGCTATATAATGGAGTCATTTAGAGTGTTATGTGATGCACTGTTAAACTGATTCTTCCGGTGGATGATCAGTGTGTGCTGAACACGGTTTGAGACGCTGACGGTGGGCCCTTCATGGGCGGCTCAGGGTCAGATGAATGTGACGGCTCAAGGCGAGCGGGGATGATTTGTTGGGTCACTGCCTCTAGCGGCGGCTCGTGAATCAGTCGCTGGAGGTGAAAGGTCATGTGATTGCTCTGTTCCAGGTGTGATGAAGGCTTCACCGGCTCAGACTGCCAGCCGCTCAACACTCTGGCCTCCAGTGTGCTCTCAGACTTCGAGTCTCAGGAGACCCTGATGTCAGCGTGGCAGGAAGTGACCGGAGGTGAGATCGTGCCACCTGACCAGGGCTGTGGGGTGGTTTCCTCCGGGTCCTCTCTGTACTTCAGTAAGGTATGATAACAGCCATGATGCAGGCTTACAGCTGGACTCTTTCTGCTTGTTTTGCTTCTACAGTCTCCCTTTCGTGAAGGATGTCTGTATTGTGATTTTTCTACACTTCATTTAGTTTTCTGATAAGGCATAGACAAACAAACAACACTTCATCCTGATGTAAAGCGAGACACTAGATGAGATTGTAGTCAGTTATAGCTGGTATTCTGTCACAGAGAGTAACTCTCGTTGGTCAACAGGCCGGACTGCGGCAGCTGGTCAGCTGGGATCTGGACACAGAGTGGGCGGAGTTTGTGCAGTTCTACCTGCGGATGGGCGGAGACGGGGCGGAGTGTAACCAGGGCGACAGCAGGGAGGAGGGGCTTCTGCTGCAGTACAGCAATGACGGTGGAATCAGCTGGGGTCTGATCGCAGAGATGTACTTCACTGACTTCACCAAACCACGGTGAGAACAACACAGAGCAACTCAATAATGCTCTGTTTGTTTAAGATTTGTACTTTAAAAATGAGAATCTAATACAGCCATACAATTCTTTCTCTGTTTTTTTTTTTTTTTTGCCTGGAGTTGTTTGAAAGATAATGAGCAGGCATTACGCAACACCCAACCCCAGCTCTTTAATGTAACACAACTGGCAAAAGAAAAGGGCTATTTAAACTATAAGGATACACCCATGCAGAACGAGTTCTGGTGTTTAAAACAAGTGTGTGATGCAGTGTAATGGAAGTAGAATTGAACTCAAGGATCTTGAGATGCATTTTTAAAAGCTGAAGATCTTTTCAAAGAGCAGTGGAGTGTAATAACACATTCTGTGTGACCCAGCCTTAAGATATTTTATCTAACCATCTGACCCTGGATCACTAAACCAGTCATAAGGGTCAAAACTGAGATTTTTACATCATCTAAGCTGATTAAATCATCTCTCCAGTGATGTGTGGTCTGTTCGGAGGACAATATTTGAGGGAATCTGAGGGAGCAAATGTTTCATTCTATTCTATTATATAAATAGAATGGACGGTTAACGCCAATATAGTTGCGTACACTTAACTTTATTAAACACAACAAACCGGTCAGCACTATCAGCTGCAAGACAACATAACATGACTGGTGTCACTCACTCTACAGTCCGTGCTGCTACAATAAACATCCCAACATCCTTTCTCTTTTTTTTTTTTCTAGTTATCTTACAACTTGAAAGACAATCTGTTTTGAACAACTTCAAGGAATGCAATTTAGAACATATATACATTCTTATAACTTTTGTATTATGAAAATTACACAACATAAAATTTCTAATGTCTTAACATTGTCTTTGCATTATCCTACTGAAATTGCAATGTTTTTTTTTTTTTTTTTCTTCTACATATTCCCTTACATTAATAAAAGTCTTATACCAAAATAAAGTGCTATCTTTATCCTCTTTTCTCAGTTTTTTTTTTTTTCCTCTTCTCTCTCACATATTAATACAAGCTGTAACTGTAAGCAAACACATACTAAATCCCCTGGATATAGAGATAAGCGTTAGTAGATTACTGTACATAATCTTTAAGGTAGTAAGGTCTAATCACTTTTCTTCCAGACTTTGTAATAGTCACCCCTGGACTGTCTGTGCTAAGTTTTGAGCCTGTCACACAGTCCCTGTTCACCTCTGCGGGTTGACAAGTCTTTGTTTTTTCTACTTCTGTGGCTTTGTCCTTTCTGAGGTGTCGGCGATTTCTCCTCAAAATGTTTCCTGAGTCGAGCTGGACGTCATAAGACCTGCAGT
The DNA here is from genome assembly GCF_003368295.1 of Carassius auratus. Taxonomy (NCBI): domain Eukaryota; kingdom Metazoa; phylum Chordata; class Actinopteri; order Cypriniformes; family Cyprinidae; genus Carassius; species Carassius auratus. The sequence goes on from NC_039260.1 coordinate 24,344,399, forward strand.
CCACAGATTTCATTACTGTCGCTTTTCTCCATGTTTTGTTATGCTCCTCAGGTTGCACACGGACTCTGTCTCCTTGTTTAAGCGGATCAAGATCTTTTGCATGTCTGTTATAACATGCAGCCTGACGGTTCCTGTTTTCAATCAGTCCTTGTCGGGTGTGTATTATCTTTGGTTGTAGCAGGTTGTCATGCATAGGCATTAGAGTTCTGGTTCTCCTACTGAACAATCGCTGTGCTGGGCTTGCTTTGATCCCTTGCGATGGTGTGTTTCTGTGATCAAGCATGGCGATGTATGGATCCTTTCCATCAGCTTTTGCTTTTTTCAACAGCCGTTTTGCAGTCTTTACAGCTGATTCTGCCATCCCATTGCTTTGTGGGTAGGCCGGGGAAGATGTCTTGTGTTTAAACTCCCACTGTCTACTGAACCTTTTAAAATCTTCTGACACGTATTGTGGGCCGTTATCCGAGATAACCATGTCTGGGATACCGTGTCTTGCGAAGTGGGATTTCAGCTTACGGATAATAGTGGTGGATCTTGTGTCAGGTAAGTAGTCCAGTTCCCAAAAGTTAGAGAGGTAATCAACAGTGATCAGGTAGTTTCTATTGTCTAAAGTGAATATATCTGTTCCTACCTTAGACCATGGGTTACTTGGTAGTTCGTGAGACCACAGAGTCTCCTTCTGCTGTTTTACATCCATAGATCTGCAGATGTCACATTTTTCTATGAATGTCTTTATCTGATCATTCATCCCGAGCCAATAAACACATTCCCTTGCCCTTCTTAGGCATCCCTCAATGCCCAGATGTGAGGAGTGAATGCGCTTGACAATATCACTTCTGAGTGCATCGGGGATTACTACTCTCTCCCCTCTAAAGACAATTCCACTCTGTGAACTGAGTTCCTCTTGAAAAGAGTAGTAATGTGCAATGTCACTGGGCAAGTCCTTTTTGTTCAATGGCCAACCTTCTTGGATGTATCTGATCAGAGTCTGTAGCTTTCTGTCCTTACTTGTTTCCTCTCTGACGGCCTGGAGTCTTTCTTCTGCTATGTTGACATGCTGGACCATGTTTATACTTTCAATCTCCACTTCTACTGAACTCTCTGATGCATGTTCAGGTAAGTATGAGCGGCTCAGTGTGTCAGCTAGCAACATGTCCTTCCCTGGGATGTACTTAACTTCAATGTCATAACGCTGTAGTCGCAGTAACATCCTTTGCAGGCGTTTTGGGGTGTTCAACAAGGGTTTTCTTACTATGTTTTCCAGTGGCTTATGGTCTGAGTGTACAGTTACTTTGCGCCCATACGTATACTGATGGAATTTTTCCATACCAAAAACGATGGCCAGACATTCTTTTTCTATCTGGGCATACCCTCTCTCTGTCTGAGTCAATGCCCGGCTTCCATAAGCAACTGGTGCCCCCTCTTGAAGTAGAGCAGCCCCTAACCCAGTCTCTGACGCATCGCACTGAAGTGTCAGTGGCTCATCTGGGTTGTAATATTTGAGAATTGGAGCTTTGGTGATAACATCTTTGAGCCGTGCAAATGCTTCCTCATGAGCATCTGACCATTCCCAAATACTGTCCTTATGTGTTAGCTGCCTCAGTATCTCACAGCCATCTGACAGGTGATCACAGAATTTTGAGAGATAGTTTACCATGCCCAGGAGCCTCTGGACACCCTTGACATCTACTGGACGTGGCATGTCTCTGACCGCTCGTGCCTTTTCAGGATCCACTCTGAGCCCGTCTGCAGTAAGCAAATGTCCAATGTATGGAACCTCACTCTTTCGCAGTTGAAACTTCTCTGCATTCAGTTTAATATTCTTTTCTCTGCATCTGTTCAACAGTCGTCTCAGTTTGTTGTCATGGTCTTGGTTTGCTTGTTCTAATGTCTCACCCTCTCCTGTGATGAGAATGTCATCAGCTATGACATAAATACCTCGCAATCCTTCCAGAGCTTGGTTGAGTTTTCTTTGAAACACCTCTGGTGCTGGGCTGATTCCCATTGGCATCCTCAGCCATCTGTATCTGCCGTAAGGTGTTGCAAATGTTGTCATGTAGCTTGATTCATCATTCAGGGTCACATGCCAAAATCCATTTTTGACATCACATACTGTGAAGACTTTTGCCCTTGACAAATCTGGCAGTATTTCGTCTATTGTCGGCAGTGGAAAGTGGCATCTTTTCAGAGCTCTGTTAAGTGGTCTTGGATCTATGCATATTCTAAGTTTTCCAGATGGCTTTTTAACAATAACAAGACTGCTGATCCACTCTGTGCTACAGTCAACTGGTGTGATGATACCTCTTTGTTGAAGATCACTCAGCTCTGCTTTAAGTGGCGCCATCATTGCCACAGGGACCCTCCTCTTTGGTAGTTTCACAGGTGTTACTGTAGGATCTGCTTCTATCTTATACACACCCTCCAGACATCCATCTCCCTGGAACACATCAGCATATTCATTTCTGATATCATGCATGTTCCACATTTCCTGTTTCCCAGTCTCTTTAGTGACAATGCTATCCACAGCCATGATGTTTTCATATTGCACTTTTACCAGATTCATGGCTTGTACTGCTCTGCTGCCCAGTAGTGGCACTGCAGACCCCTCATCTACAACCATAAATTCTAATCGGTACAATTTCTTGTTTCTGGGATTTCTCAGTTTAACTTTGCATTTCCCTATTGGTTGTAATGTGCTTTTATTGTACATCACCAGCACTTGCTCAGTTTTTTCTATTGGTGTGGCTGGATTTAACAGGTTGACAGGTATAATGTTACAGCTAGCTCCACAATCTAACTGAAACTTTATCTGTTCTTGTCCCAGGAGCATGGCAGCAAAGAGTTTTGAGGGCGGTCTCTGTTTCTCCTTCGTCACAGTGTTTACTGTCTCTGCTGTTACGCACAAGATGTCTTCATAACTGTCCTCATCTGACTCAGTAATTGTATGCACTGTTTTTTCTTTCTGCATTTTTGTTCTGCACATTGTGGCAAAATGATTATCTTTTTCACACTTTTTGCACTTTTTTCCATATGCAGGACATTTCAGTTTGTTTCTTTCATGCGTTTTCCCGCAAAATTTGCAGTTCACGGTGCTCGTGTGTTTCTCTTTTCTCACAGCATGTTTTACAGCATGTACTTCCTCTGTCACTCGTCCTTCAATCGTTCTGTTGTTTTCCCGCGACAGCTGGGTTGCCCTGCAGATTTGCACACATTTTTCCAAAGTCAAATCTTGCTCCCTTAACAGTCTCTCTCTCAAAACAGAGCTGGAAATGCCGCACACAATCCTATCGCGGATCAGAGAGTCTTTGATCTGACCGAAATTGCACGTGCTAGCGAGCATTCTTAAGTCTGTTACATATTTGTCGATATTCTCATCAGAGCCCTGATTTCTGACAAAAAAACGGTACCTTTCAACTGTCTCGTTCACTTTTGGATTGCAGTGGTCATCTAGTGCATTTATTAATCTGCTTACTGTGCGATCTGGTGACGAGGTGGGTATCAGGGTCTCACACAACTCTCTTCCAGTGTCCCCGATGATATAACTGAAAACTTTCAGTTTCACGGCTTCGTCAGCGTCCGCGAGGGTAAGATCCATATACAGCGTGAACTCTTCTTTCCACAATCTCCATGATTTTGCTAGATTAGATGAGTCCAGGCAAAGTGCCTGTGGCGGTCTAAGTCCCAACGCGTTCTCCATCCGCGCTGCTCGTGAACTCCCCGCTCGTTCTTCCATACTCAGCCTGTGACTTTCGTTGTGTCTAATCTCTGTGCTTTTACTTTTCTCACAGCACCGCTGCCACCATGTTTCATTCTATTCTATTATATAAATAGAATGGACGGTTAACGCCAATATAGTTGCGTACACTTAACTTTATTAAACACAACAAACCGGTCAGCACTATCAGCTGCAAGACAACATAACATGACTGGTGTCACTCACTCTACAGTCCGTGCTGCTACAATAAACATCCCAACAGCAAAAACATCTAAATATTGAGAAAATCATCTTTAAAGTTGTTCAAATGAAGTTCTTAGCAATGCATATTAATAATCAAACATTACATTTTGATGTATTTACAGTAGGAGATTTACAAAATGTCTTCATAAAACATGGTCTTTACTTAATATCCTAAAGATTTTTGCCATAAAAGAGAAATGGATAATTGTGACCCATACAATGTATTGTTGTGTATTGCTTCAAATATACGTCTGTGACACTGATGACTGCTTCTGTGCTCCATGATCACATATTTCTGTGAGTGTCTCGTCCACCGTGCTGTGTATTTAGCATATTTATGTCAATGTATTGAGTGTTTGTGACTGGATGGTGTTGTTTGGCTCAGGTTTGTTCATTATGAACTCCCTCTGGCCTCTAAAACGCCCTGCACACGTTTCCGCTGGTGGCAGCCGCTGCACTCGGGCGAGGGCTACGATCAGTGGGCCATCGATGACGTGATCATCCTGTCTGAGCGAGAGAAGCATGTCATCCCCATGGCTGATCCTACACTGCCTCAGGTGAGACGGACACCAGGGGATTCTGCTGCAGCGCTCCTGAAGATACGACAGAGCTCTGATTCTCCTGTGCTTCTGCAGAACTTCTACGAGAAACCGGCTTTCGATCATCCGCTCAACCAGATGAGTGTGTGGCTGATGCTGGGAAATGAAGGAATGGACAAGGACCGTAACGGGAGTTTCTGTGCTCCCACTCCCTCTGCACTAGTGTTCGGCCGGTCGGATGGGGACCGGATGGCAGTGACTCGAGACCTGGCGCTCCGACCCGGATACACACTGCAGTTCAAGGTACTGGTGTAAGCTGTCCACTGATTGTGTGTGTGAGTGTGTGTGTGTGTGTGTGTGCAGTCACTTTATTGTATGTGCACTTTAGATTTTGTTGTCACCTTCAAGTAAATCTTCAGGAACACATTTTTGTTCAAAGGACCTTGAACTTTGCCTTTCGTTTGGTGTGTAGATTTTTCCCCTTTGCTTTTTGTATGTTTCTCTATTCACTGAATCTATGCACCCAATTATAAACATTCTTTTTATTTTACTTGATGAGCACATCATTTTTCTTCATATTTCTACAGTGTAGACTGTGCAGTAACGTTGTGCTGTTTCTCCTTCAGCTGAACATCGGCTGTGAGTCGGTCTTCAGTGCGTCGGCGCCCGTGTTGCTACAGTACTCTCATGACGCGGGCCGCACATGGGCTCTGGTGCAGGAGGGCTGTTACCCAGCATCCCCTGGGGCCACGAGCTGCGAGGGCAGCGGACGTGAACTCAGAGAGCCCACTGTGTACCACACGGGAGACTACGAGCGCTGGACCAGAGTCACGGTCGTATTGTCACGGGCTGTGGCCGCCAGGTAACTGGACCCCAGGACTGTTTTTATAAGATTTTTGAAATCTTTATGGCATTTCTTTATGCCGGAGGTAAATATCCCTTGTTTTTGTTTTTTGTTTTTTTGTATTTTGTTAACACTATAGAATACGGTGGCACTAATATGCATTAATTCATGATTAACTAATGCACAGATAATTCTGAATTAGTGTGTAACTTGTTAATGCGTTTATTAATAATTACTGCATCAGCAACAGATGATATTCGGTTGCACTTTATTTTACAGTACGTGTACAAACATGTAGTTATAGTTTACTTACAGTGTATTTATCTAAGAAAGTTCTGGTACGACAAGGTAACTACATGGGGTAGGGTTAGGTTTCGGAGTAGGTTCAGGATTAGTACCTAGTTATTACATAGTTATTGTAATTACTATAATAAGTACATAGTATGTACATGAGGAACAGGACTGTAAAATAAAGTGCTACCGAAAATTCTATATGATTCATAGATTAAGTAATCAATAAATTATTATTAGTTAAATGTGTCACAATGTGTTAATTCCCTTTATAACATTATACTAACCAATAGTGTCAGTTCATAAGTAAATTACCACAGAGGGTTAAAGTCATGCATTTACACTTCCAGATGTCTGCTTTAATTAATCATTAGCTAATGATTTGCAAAGATATCATCATCTTATGACTTTCCTTGTTGAGGCACATGACTAATTCAAAATCCATAATCACAATGACATATTCCTTCATTAGTTAAGAGTTGTGTGGCTTGACAAGTAAAGTCATAACATGATGATATTTTTGCAAATCATTAGCCAATGATTAATTAAAGCAGACATCTGGAAGTTTCACTGTGCTAATTAACATTTTAAATCAAATCATTAATTAATATAATATGTTATTAGGGAACTAATACGTGATGACAAATTTAACTAATGGCAATTTATTTATTACTTTATGAATGATATAGAATGTTCGTTAGTTTTCTGATGTAGGAATTGTTCATAAATGGGTTATTTCTTCGTAAGTTGCACATTAACTTGTTAACTGATTATCTGTGCATTATTTAAACATGAACCAATGCACATTTGTGCCAGTATTGTAAGTTTTACCCTTTTTTGTCAAGGTAATGATTATAATTCTAATTCTAGCCTCAGTTTCGGTGAGCTCATGTGTGTGATCTCTATGTTCCCGTGTCATTTTCAGTAAGACACGCTTCCGCTGGTTCCAGGAGAGCAGTGTGTTTCGGGACGCCCCTGCGTTTGCGCTGGATGGTGTCTACATCTCTGAGCCCTGTCCCAATCACTGCGGCGGTCAGGGAGACTGTATCTCAGGCGTCTGCTTCTGTGATATGGGATACACAGGTAACACTCACCTGCTGAATGTGGTGAGACACCACCAGTGTTGGGAAAAGTTACTTAATAATACATTACAATATTGCGTTACTCCCTAAAAAACTAACCATTTACATTAGTTACTTCTTTATAAAAAATACACATTTTGTTAACTTACTTATGAGTTACTTTTAAATCTGGCCAGGGCTTACTTGTTTGTTTTATTATGAAAAGTTCTTCTTTTGGCAAATGTAAAAGCCCTTTAAGTGAAATGAATACACCTTGGGCTGAAGGAAATGTGAATTCAGAGGCTCCAGCTCAAACAATATGTTATAGATGTTTTCATGTTGATTAATGTTTGTTAATGTTTGTGTTTGCGGGGTCAGTGGAGATGGATCGGTCCAGCTGTGTCCCGTCTGCTCCGAGTCCCACTGAACTGGTGGAGGATTTCGAGGGGAAGCTGAGCCCGCTGTGGCAGAGCTTGAGCGGAGGACAGATCGGAGACGGCTGTGGGAGCATCAGCGAAGGAAACGCTCTGTACTTCAGCAGTCTGGGCAGACGAGAGGCTCGCACCACGCCGCTGGACACCACCCACACCCGGTCAGTGCCTCCACACTGCTGGAGCTTCACCTGACACCACCCGTGTGCTCCACATTCACTGCTTGTGTTTGTTCTCTCCCTAACTCGTGTGGAACCCTCTCTCGTCCTGTGTTCTCTCCTTCTGTACAGTCTGGTTCAGTTCTACATCCGTATCGGAGGGAAAAACATGGGCTCCACCTGCACTCGCCCGCGCTCCCGAAACGAAGGTGAATGTTCTGGAGTTTAGTTCAAATCTACTGTAAAATGTACGGTACAAAACTGGCAGCCAGATTTTTACCGTAAAAAATAAGGTACCGACATTTTAGGTTTTATTGATTTAACTTAAATTAACATTTAAATAGCATAATTTAATTTACTGATATAATGTTAATATACTGTACTAACCTATTACAGTACTGAAATCTGTTTATACATTTATAGTACACTGATAACAGCTAAAAGCAGATAGTGGTGAGAAAGTCACATGATGAATCAAACCCATAAGACCTTCGTTTATCTTCAGAATACAAATTAAGATAGTTTTGATGAAATCTGAGAGCTCCCTGTCCCGGTTATAGATATACACTTTTCCACTCTAACCCTAACCCTGACAGATTTTAGATTTTGGGGTGAACTATTCCTTTAACACACATGATACTGAAGTAAGGCACCAGACATTCATTTAACAACATTAGATCTTACACTCAATCCTAATGAACATAACTGGTGAGAACTAACTTAGAAGAAACATAATTGTTTAAAATTGTTAAAAATCATCTAATGTAACACTGGGAATTCTGGGAATGTCCATTTATGTTTTTTTTCACTGTATATATTAAGGGAACTTATTGTTAACCAATTAATAGGTTTTTAATGTAACATATTTGTAGTATTTTGCTTTTAAAATCACAATATTTTTTTACAGTGTAGGCCAAATGGACTGGACTGGAATATTCTGATCCTTTTTATGTAATTTGGTATCTATGTAAATCAGCTTGAGCAGCTGGATGAGCCGATCATGTCCCAAAGATACAGCAGTTTGTGCCTTTTTATGATTTACTCAGTAATTTCTGATAATTCCTCTCTTATGTTGGACAGGTGTGATTGTCCAGTTTTCAGTAAACAATGGTGTTGAGTGGCGTCTCCTCCGAGAGCTGGACTTTGGCTGGTTCCTGGATCCTCAGGTGGTGACGATCGAGCTCCCGTCCGCAGCTAAGACGCCGCACACCGTGTTCCGCTGGTGGCAGCCGCAGCAGGGTGAGGACACACCTCATGTGATGAACTACTGAAGGTGCCGGGATCCTCATGGCCTCCTCTTTCTCAGGTAAACACTCGGCTCAGTGGGGTCTGGATGACGTTCTGATCGGAATGAACGACAGCAGTAGGAGTGGGTTCTTCGACACGTTTGATGGCACGTCTCCATTGAGACACAACTGGTATCGAGTCGTAGGTGGAGAGGTGACAGCGGACTGTCTGAGCTCAGACTCAGTGTTGAACTTCAACTCCGACGTCACGGACAGTGAGTTAATCACCAACACACCCATAACCTCATGCTCATCACAGACCTTTATATGTGCATCTCACTTTCATATGTGTTTACTCGTCTGCAACACGATGCTACAACATTTAATGATGTGTGTGATGTCAAAGGCTCCTTTGAACATGTTTATCAGATGCGTGTATTTAAATTCAGAATTTAGACAGTTTGTGTTTGCCTAGAGGTGTGGTCAAAAATGATCTGAACACTAGTATTATCAGCAGCTAAAAACAGTTTTGAGTTATTTCTATCTTTTGATGTAGTGTGTCAGTAGGAAATATCAGTTTGCATTTCCAAACATTGATTTGCCCATTAATTGTAATAATGCAGTGAGATGTGTGTGCTGCACACAGAGATGTGATCTGATCATCATCAGTCTGTCTGGAGTCACATGAAGAAACAGAACAGAGACAGACTCAATCCAGAAGAACTGTGTCTCCCAGACGCTTCAAGAAACCTCCTGCAAAGATACAGTGCTGTGAAAAGTGTTTAAAATATGAATGCTGTCAAACATAATGTCATAAACAGATTTTCTTTATTAATTGACTTCTATTAACTAAATTAAATCAACCTTTGGTGTGAGCGTTTAAAGCAGCTTTTGCTCTCTGTGCACTTCTCAGGAGAAACTTACGGAATTACAGCTTTAATATAAGTTAATTTATTACCTTTAACTGATTATTTCTATTAACTGATATTTGCTGGTGACACACTACAACAAAAGATGGAAAAAACTTACTCTAAACCTTTTTTAGCTGCAGATAATACTAGTGTTTTGATCATTCTGGCCACCACTGTTATACCATCTTTAAAGCATTTCTATAAAAGTGACGTGACTTTACTCCAGATTCACCCCTTCAGGACTGGATGAATCAGACTCTGATCTGAACGCAGCTGTGTTTGAGTTGACTGAATGCTCTCTCTCTAGAGAGACCGCGTTACGCTGAGAGCTGGGACTTCGAGGTGTCTGGATCTTCGTTCCTGCAGTTTGATCTGAGCATGGGCTGCAGTAAGGCTGCGTCTCCGGCCCACGGCGTCCATCTGGAGTTCTCCACAGACTGTGGGAGACACTGGACACTCGTCACGCCCGAGTGTGTTCCTCCGGCCATCGGCTGCTCTGGATACACACAGCGGTCTGTGTTCAGTGCGCCACAGTTCCTGCAGTGGAGGAGAGTCACCATCTACCTGCCCAGCGCTGCCATGTACGACCCGCTCTGATGATCTCTGACTGTCTCAGATCATTTATACAGTCCCACACTCAGGACAGATTTACTAAATGGCAAATCAGGCTAATTTAATAAACTGCCTAAACTTTGGGCATTAAATTAATTCTCAAATACCAGTAATTTGATGAGCGCAAACATTTGTAAAAGACGTTGCATGATTTATAGAATATTCTACTCCAATAAATGTTGCATCTAAAAGAGAAACTCCTACAAATGCATATTTAATAAGGTCAGGTGCAAAAAATAACTGACCACACTGTTTCAGCGCTTATTCTTCACTGTGCATCATTAGTAAATCTGTTTTAATGTCAAGAGACGGTTTGTGCTGATGCTAGTTGTTAGTAAATCTGGCCCTTACCGTTTGTACAGTGATGCGGTACTTTGGTATGTACCATGATATTTTACATATGCTTTGGTACATGTTCAGCGATAAGCAGTGTGTCTACTAACATCACATGCACAAAGTGGGTAAAGATGAAGTGAAGACATAATTAGCAGTAATTCTCTCCTCCCATAATTACTGCGTCTGAAAAGGAAAGTCCTATAAATGAAAGTTCAATAAGATCAGCTGCAAAAGTAACTGTGTCCACAGCTTTTCATGGCCAGTGTTTCACTGCGTGTTTTTAGTTAATCCTGATATTAATTCACCATGGGTTTCATCAAGAATGTTCTATTGTTTTTTAAGTGAAATAAGGTGTATGGAAAACATAACTTGATAAGACTTTGTTGTAAACATAAATTGCACACACTCACACTCCCAACATATTAAAGACACGTGTTTTTGACTGCTTCAAAATGAGTGTTTTCAGTTTACATTGTAGAGTAAAACATGTAAGTATCATGGTGTTATGTTTACCACAGACCTTGTTTTAGTCCCATTGTAAAACCTCACAGCACAATCTCAGCTGCTGTCTGTTTAATGTAAGCTGCATGTTTGAATGTTGTTCCCAATCCTGTAGTTCTCCCAGAACACGGTTCCGCTGGATCCAGCCTCACTTGGCTCCTGGAGCTGATGGCTGGGCGCTGGACAATGTGCTGCTGACGCCCGGCTGCCCGTGGATGTGCTCCGGACATGGACTGTGTGACAACGGACACTGTGTGTGAGTGTGGACTCCAGCTTCATATTCCTCACATGCTCCTCAGAGATCCTGCAGTCACGCTGGTGTTTCTCTCGCTCAGCTGTGACAAGGGCTTCGGCGGGGCGCACTGTGTGCCTCTAGTCGCTTTGCCCTCCGTTCTGAAGGAGGATTTCAATGAGAACCTGAGGGCTGATGTGTGGCCGGAGGTGTACGGGGCAGAGAGAGGCACGCTGAGCGGAGAGCCTCTGAAATCAGGAACAGCCCTCATCTTCAAAGGAGTGAGTATTGCAGTCAAACAGCACTGATCTTCCAGCCTTATGCATCGAATCCTCCATCATCACAGATCGAAAGAAACACTTGTTCCCAGCATTTCACACTGGCTAAATTAAACAGAATTTTAAAATTGGAATATTGAGTAAAACATTTGAGAATAAAGCACTGTTTATATCCAATGAGTCAAAGAGAACAAAATCGTCACTCCTTTATGTTTAAATTCAGTTTGCGAGTGTATTTCATCTTATTCTACTAAACCTGACCTAACAGTGTGATAATACTCTAAAGAGTTGCAGAGTTATAGTTATTAGAATGTCTAAAGTGTTAACATTTCATCTAATTACATGTTGATTTTGCAAGTATGACTACATAATAAACAGCATGAGTTAATGAAGAGAGCTGAGGTTTCTCTGTGTTCCTGCAGGAGGGACTGAGGATGCTGGTCTCAGCAGATCTAGACTGCACAAACTCCATCTACATCCAGTTCTCATTCAAGTTCATAACGAAGGGTGAGTCTGGCATGGAGCATGCTTAATCTCCAGCGTCTCTGCTTGTCTTCTGTCAGCGGATGGGAAAGGTTGTTAACAGTATTTCTGTGTTTTACCTGCAGGCGTACCAGAGCGCTCTCACTCCGTGCTGCTGCAGTATTCAGTGAATGGAGGGATCAGCTGGCTGCTTATAGACGAGTTTTACTTCCCCACTTCAACAGACACACTGTTTGTTCACATGTCTTTGCCTCCGAGCGCACAGACCAATGCTACGCGCTTCAGACTGTGGCAGCCGTACAACAGTGGTAAGACAAGATACTCACGCACACCTTGCTCAGTCACAAAGACATCACCAGTTGAACGAGAAGAGTTAAAGTCAGAAACACACTGTAAAAGGATAATTGGGTCTGTGAGAATAATTTTAAAAACAGATTTACAGACTGGAGGAGTCAATGCTAGCAGCTGATAATCCCAGTCTGCAGATTTGAGTTGACAGATTTCATAGAAGTTTGTGTAGTGTGTCACAGACTCTGATTCTTTGAGCTTCAGTCTCTGTTTCCATCCGGTTAGAAATCAAACGTTTTATATTTTGAGCTGATTTTAGAAGGCATATTATTTTAATGTTTTGCAAGAATCCTTGCAATTAGGCACATGAATCTGGTACTTTATGATGCTCAGTTTCCTCTTGACTGTTTCCTAAGTCAGCAAGTGTTTTAAAAGTCATGTGTATGTTTTTGCATTTGATTCCAAAGCCTGATGTCACATCAATACCTCAAACATGGGCAAGCTCACGATGCTCTGGTTCTGACCAGTGTCTAACAGAGCATGTAGAAGCCAAGGTCCTTTTGTCTTTGCTATAATCGTTACACTTGTCATTCTTCAAACCCTCAGGGAAGAAGGAAGAGGTGTGGGTGATTGATGACCTGATCATAGATGGCAACACCATCAATAGCTTGCCGGTTATATTAGACAGTTTTGAGGGAGGTCCTCAGGAGGGGAACTGGTTGTTTTATCCCGGAGGAAACACTGGATTCTACTGCCCCTATCAGAGGACAGGACTGTGAGTATCTGCAGTGTTCACATCACAACATGATGCTGGTGTTTTGTGAGAGAGCGATGTCTTGTCTCAGTCTCACTGTGTTTGCAGCGAGGAGGACTCAGCCGTGGTGTTCGTGTCCAGTGAGCTGGGTGAGCACTCCATCACCACAAGAGATATCGATGTCAACGAGAACACCGTCATCCAGTTCGAGGTAGGGCTTTCAAACATAGATGTTGACATCTTCCTAACTGTAGGTTGTAGTAAGGAACGTCATTGGCTACTGTGTGATTCCTGTTCTAGATTAATGTGGGCTGCACAGCTGAAAGCTCTTCCTTGAACCCTGTGCGTCTGGAGTTTTCTCGAGATTTCGGATCCACGTGGCATCTGCTGGTTCCTCTGTGTGCCGGAGGGCCCCGACTCAGCTCTCTCTGCTCGACTGAGCTCCACCCGGCCAGCATCTACTATCCCGGCACCACACAGGGCTGGAGGAGAGAAATGGTCCACTTCGGCAAGCTGCGGTTGTGCGGGTCAGCGAGAGCTGCTTCTGTGTTTTTACGCTTCACTGTTGTGTGTTGGGTGTGTGACGGTGTTTCTGTGCTTCCAGCTCCGTGCGGTTCCGCTGGTATCAGGGGTTTTATTCAGGCGGCGCGGCTCCGCCCACATGGGCCCTGGACAGCGTTTACATCGGCCCTCAGTGCCAGAACATGTGTAATGGGCACGGCGTGTGTGAGCGCGGCACTCACTGCAGCTGTGATCCGGGTTACTCTGGTCCCGACTGCTCTGTTCCAGATGTGCCAAACCCAGATTTCCTGAAGGAGGATTTCGAAGGTACAGATGTTTGACAGTATGTTGTTATCTGACATGATATTTCATAATATTTCAAACAATCATGTGGCTGCAAATAGTGTTTGGAAAGTCACACTGAAAATGTGTGCTCTAGTAAAAAAAGTAATAAATGTAAAATACATTTCAAAGTAACTACAGTTCAAATCTGCTAATATATCTACTGAAATATCATTTGAGACTCACTGATATAACTATTATAATTAAACTTTATTTAGACTACTACTTGTGCACAATGCACATTTCTTAATATTAAGCATATAATGTGTTTTATTGTCAGTATTGATGAGGATGAGGAAAATGATGTGAGTGGTGCTCAGTGGTTTTGAACCTGAGTCTTAAACAGAGAAAATGAATAACACCTGAATTCCAAGAATTTTACCATAAGAAACTACTCGGACACATGAAGCAACAGGACATTAAGTTGATATTTTCTCATAGCCCTGCTCTCATGAAAGCCTGCTGGTTAAATACATATCACACACGCCATTGTGCAGTTTACTTTCTACTGCTTATTTACCTGTTTTTGCCACTATGTCGAGTTGATTGTTGTGTGTAACTCTTTATTCTGTGTTTTGTATTCCCGTACAGTACAGTAAACTGGAAGTATCTTCCCAGTGATTGACTGGAGCAGATTCATTGGGATTTGTCTGTGTATAATAACTGTCCATTTTATTGGTTGTGTCACACAGGTGGGGTTTTGGAGTCTGAACATTTCAAGTTGATGAGTGGAGGAAAGCCTTCCAGAAAGTGTGGCATCACCACCAGCGGGAATCACCTGTTCTTCAGTGAGGACGGTTTGCGAATGCTGGAGACATTAGATCTGGACCTGTCTAACGCTAGGTATTCCACAAACTCACCAGATATTTCACCGTGGAAATGTCCTTCACACCATTAGAAATGTTGGAGATGTGTTTGTGTCCTGATCAGGTTTATCCAGTTCTTCCTGAGACTGGGCTGTGGTAAAGCGGCTCCGGACCCACGCTCCCAGCCGGTGCTCCTGCAGTTCTCCGTGGATGGAGGTCTGAACTGGGCTCTCCTGCAGGAGTTCCTCTACAGTAACAGCAGTAACACAGCTCACCTGGTGGCCCTGGAGATCCCTCTCCGAGCTCGAACCTCAGCCACACGCCTGCGCTGGTGGCAGCCATCTGAGAACGGACACTTCCACAGCCCCTGGGTTATTGATAAAGTAAAGAGCTGCTACACCAGGACATGCGTGACAGTACTGCAATACACTCATTAACACTGGATTAAATACCAGATCAACAATTCAATTCAAAACCATTAAGCAATTTTTCCCTTTTTACTGCATTATTAAAGCTGTTATATAAGTTGATATTTGAACGCCTCTGAAACTCAGAGTTCATTATTTGATCATTTTCATTTGGATAGTTTACTAGTTTAGAAGTACATGTCTAACTCTCATTAGAGTATTAGTAGACAGTTAGGTTAGGGTTAGTAGAATAAGTTGACATGTTCTTGCAAAGTTACTTATAGGTAGCAGAATGTCTAAATTGGACAATCATAATTAAGTGTTAACAGTTATTTTTAATTGTGTTTACATCACAAAATGATAATCTAGCAATGATGACTGGGTATGGTAAGTACATACTAGCTTCATGCCGTACATACAGGACATGAATGCCACAGGCTTTGGACTGTTTGAGTCAGTCCAGTCTTCATTCGTCCATGTGTGTTTAAGATCAGAACTGACAGTTTCAGGACTGTTTCTGCTGGAATAGATTATCTTGCAGAATCTTTTGCACATCTCACTTACCTTGTTTACATTCGGCATTAAGATGAGTTCCTAGAGGTCCAATCATAAGTGGTCAGCCAAGATGCTTTACATTTCGCCCTAGTTTTAACATGCATTTCAAACATGCATTGATTGTATAGAGAAATGGTGTCAACAGTTCTATAACCTACTTAGGCTAACAATGCTTTTGGGAAACTCAGGCCAGGCATCTGAATGGTTTTGCAAGGCATTGTTTCTACAACCAGTAAACGTACATTTAGGCTGTTGTGCTGGTTTGGGATCTGGATGTAGAGTGGATGTGCTCACTCCGTTGCCCTGCTGTGATCTGTGTGTGTGTGTGTGTGTGTGTGTGTGTGCAGTTGGTTGTGGGTGGCAGTGCCAGCGGTTGGGGGCCACTGGAGGATGACTTCTCCTCCACAGATGGACGCTCTTGGCTGCTGCACCCCGGTGGCACGCGGATGCCGGTGTGCGGCTCTGATGGAGAAGCTTTTGCCTTCATCGAGAAGTCAAACACTCGCTACGGCATCACCACTGACATCAGTCTGGGCCCAGATGCATTCATCCAGTTTGATTTCTCTGCCTCCTGCTCCGTCACCTCCTCCTGCTACAGTACGTCTCCTGACATGAGCTTGCGCTTCTGTCTAAGCAGGGTTTTCCTCTGACCGCTGTTCATGTGTCCGCAGCGGTGGAGCTGGAGTACTCTTTGGATCTGGGTCTCACGTGGCTGCCTCTGGTCAAGGATTGTTTAGCCACAAGCCCAGATTGTTCCTCATACACACTGCAGAGACTGCTGGTGTCAGATACTTACAACAAATGGGGCAGAGTTACATTACCCATACCACACTACGCCAGGTAAGCACCCACCCACACTATTGTCCTGTTCATTACTGTAAAGCTGCTTTGACAAAAAAAATTGGTATGATGTAAGACTTTACACATACTTGTAAATCAAGTAAGGAATAATTGACGATAATGCATTAAATGATTGAAAATAATGCAGAGGTGGTAATGCTGTTACACCTCAGGTGTGCATTAGTTTTCAATAATTCAAAGGACTGGAGTCAATTATTCCACTCATACTACCGTACAACCCCACAACACATTGGCGAAGTCATGTCCTGATTGTTAGAGATTCAGACTTGTAGGTGGAGGAGTGAATGTACAGCGCTCTCTCCCTCCTTCAATACCACGACTGAGCTGCCCTTGAGCAAGGCACCGAACCCCCAACTGCTCCCCGGGCGCCGCAGCATAAATGATGAACACTGCTCTCTGTGTGTGTGTGTTCACTGCTCTGTGTGTGTGTTCACTGCTCTGTGTGTGTGTGTTCACTGCTGTGTGTGTGTGTGTTCACTGCTCTGTGTGTGTGTGTTCACTGTTGTGTGTGTGTGTTCACTGCTCTGTGTGTGTGTTCACTGCTGTGTGTGTGTGTGTTCACTGTGTGTGTGTGTGTGTTCACTGCTCTGTGTGTGTGTGTTCACTGCTCTGTGTGTGTGTTCACTGCTGTGTGTGTGTGTGTTCACTGCTGTGTGTGTGTGTGTTCACTGCTGTGTGTGTGTGTGTTCACTGCTGTGTGTGTGTTCACTGCTGTGTGTGTGTGTGTTCACTGCTGTGTGTGTGTGTGTTCACTGCTGTGTGTGTGTGTGTTCACTGCTGTGTGTGTGTGTGTTCACTGCTCTGTGTGTGTGTTCACTGCTGTGTGTGTGTGTGTTCACTGCTGTGTGTGTGTGTGTTCACTGTGTGTGTGTGTGTGTGTGTGTTCACTGCTGTGTGTGTGTGTGTGTTCACTGCTCTGTGTGTGTGTGTTCACTGTTGTGTGTGTGTGTGTTCACTGCTCTGTGTGTGTGTGTTCACTGCTCTGTGTGTGTGTGTTCACTGTGTGTGTGTGTGTTCACTGTGTGTGTGTGTTCACTGTGTGTGTGTGTTCACTGTGTGTGTGTGTTCACTGTGTGTGTGTGTGTGTGTGTGTGTGTGTGTGTGTTCACTGCTGTGTGTGTGTGTTCACTGTGTGTGTGTGTGTGTTCACTGTGTGTGTGTGTGTGTGTGTGTTCACTGCTGTGTGTGTGTGTTCACTGTGTGTGTGTGTTCACTGTGTGTGTGTGTGTGTTCACTGTGTGTGTGTGTGTGTGTGTGTGTGTTCACTGCTGTGTGTGTGTGTGTTCACTGCTCTGTGTGTGTGTGTTCACTGTTGTGTGTGTGTGTGTTCACTGCTCTGTGTGTGTGTGTTCACTGCTCTGTGTGTGTGTTCACTGCTCTGTGTGTGTGTGTGTTCACTGCTCTGTGTGTGTGTGTTCACTGTGTGTGTGTGCACTTCGGATGGGTTAAATGCAGAGTACGAATTCTGAGTATGGGTCACCACACTGGACTGTATGTCATGTCACGACATTGTGAAATTTTAGAGTTAGTATCATCTCTCTATGGTGTTCGCCAGCAGCGTTTCAACTAATAGCAAAACTGTAAGTTTATTTGCTTCAAGAAAAGCAACATTACTGACTCCATACTGTGCAATGTAATTTATCTTTTCAGTTGCAAACTGTATACTACTGAAAAACTAATTTACAGGGTAGGACTGACAACATGGTTTGTGTGCTTGCAGAGAGCGAGAGCAGGATAAAGAAAGTGTGCTTTGCATGGATAATAAAAGGTCATTTACTTGGGAAAACATGGAAACTGTCATTTTTTATCTTTTTTTTTTTTTTTTTTGGTCATATTTGTTTGCTGTGTTCAGTGTCTTTGGTTGTTTTTGTTGTTTTGCTATTGTAGGATGAAAATAACCTTTGAAATAACAGAGTTATATGGCGAAGGGATTTGGATGTGCAATGCGGTCAACAGGGAATTACTTCATAGCTGAAAATAACTTCACAATAGGATATCCATCAACCAGTCAGAATCAAGCATTCCCCAGCACGTGGTGTTATGTCTTCCAAGGTTTGAAGGTATTTTGTTCTCCTTTTTTGTGGCAAACGCACAGGTCCACGGCCACGCGCTTCCGCTGGTTTCAGCCGGCACCATTCGATAAGCAGCAGACGTGGGCTCTGGATAACCTGTACATCGGTGACGGCTGTCCCGAGATGTGCTCCGGTCACGGCCGCTGCAGACAGAGCTCCTGTGTGTAAGTCCCTCTCACGGTCACCAGGTAATGTCTGCTGTAAGTCTTTCCTGTTCCTCACGGCTCGTGTCTTTCAGATGTGACCCTGAGTGGGGTGGTGAGCTCTGTGACGAGCCGCTGGTCTCTCTGCCCACTCAGCTCAAGGACAGTTTCAGTCGAGCGCCGGCGCTCAATCACTGGCACCTGCTGACCGGAGCCAAGATCAGCAGCGTCTGTGGAGCCGTGGCCTCGGGATCAGCACTACACTTCAGCGGGGTAAAACCATCCATCCTCCAGTCTCTGTTTCAGTTCCAGGAGCTTCTCACATTTACAGTGATGCACAGCCCTTAAATGACACTATTGCTGCATGAAATCATAATATCATGAAGGCCATTTACTAACAATAGACAAAAACTAAAAATCAAATATCCAAATTCATAAGTATTCAGAGTTAATACTGAGGATGACCTTTGGCAAAGAGCTTATTTTCTTGAATTTGTGTCCTAGGAGTCTTAGGTTTGCAGCTTGTTTTCCTTTAAGGCTTTTTTTATAGTTGGCCCATCTATTTTTCATTCTCTCTTTATGAGTTTTCCATCCCCGCTGTCTTTCACCATAGGGATGCTGTTCTCACTGAATGAGGCACAAAAGCTCAATTTTACTTTCATCAGACCGTGAAATCTCTCAACTGCCTCTAAGCAAACTCCATGTTTAATGTCATGAGATTATTCAGCCTATCTATGAAAAATAATTTGTTAAAGCAAAGTTTGTCTTTGCCTAGCTTTCTGTCCACCTACCTGTCTGTTGTAATAATGTTTCAGTATACGTGACAGTATTGTTACAGTTCTATTTGCATAAGCGATGGTAGTTTTGAATGAATGCGAGTGTCATTGCTGTTGTTTGTCCAATGGCCAGAGCTGCTCTCGTCAGCTGGTGACGGTGGATTTGAATCTGACCAGTGCTGAATTCATCCAGTTCTACTTCATGTACGGCTGTATGATCGCACCCAGCAACCGTAACCAGGGCGTTCTGCTGGAGTTCAGTGTGAACGCAGGAATCAGCTGGAACCTGCTGACCGAGATCTTCTACGATCATTACAGCAAGCCTGAGTGAGTCTTTCTGCTAGAAACTCTGATCTTCTTGATTTGAACCATTCCAGTAACCATTCTTACAAATCCCAGATCGACCTTGTGGTCCATGCACTTTATCCAGCTCTGCATGCGTACAGCGCATCTCTCTGCAGATATCAAGTAACTGGAACCCGTTGAAGAAACCAGCAATGTTCTGAGCAGGAGCTAGATGCTAAAGACAAGCACATGACCAGCTTAAACCAGCTCAAACCAGCTGCCATGCTTCTAATCATACCTAACCAGGATATGCTGGGGAGTCCTCTCACTCAATTAAACATAACCTGACATAATAAGGTCCCGAGACAACAATGCAGTGTAGTACTGCTTGACATACTAGTCCTTACTTACACTGTTCAATACACAGTGTTTCAAAATAGTGTAAAGTAAACAGTTAGGGTTATGCTGAGTTTTATTCTGAGCACAGAGTAGCATTAGGGAAGGGCTGAACTTTTCTAGTATTTTCCGTGTTAGAACAGACGAGTTGCAATTATTATTATTTATTTTTTATGTAATGAATTAAAGGTCCTCTGGTGAAGTGTTCAGTGCATTATGAAGGTTTTCTGTTTCAGGTTTGTGAATTTTCTGCTGCCCGGTGCTGCGCGGTCCGTGGGCGTCCGGATCCGCTGGTGGCAGCCGCAGCATGACGGGGCCGATCGGAGCGACTGGGCTCTGGATAATGTGCTGATCTCCGGCTCAGATGCTCACGCTCAGATCTCAGACACGTTTGGAGGAGCAGCACTTCCCAGTCATGAGAGAGCGCCGGCTGACGGCACACACACACAACACAGCAGCTCATCCACCATCCACGAGGAGACTATTGGTACTAGATCACATCTACAGATACACACACACGCACACACACACACACTTCAGCAGCTCAGTCTACTTCCAGGAGGATACCATCAGGACCAGAGATTTATAAACACACACCCGTTTTTCTTTGACCTTGACTATTATTGGCACCTTTGATAAATATGAGCAAAGGTGCCTGTGACAATAAATCTACATTGTGTTATCCTTTTAATCTTTCATTCAACAATTCACAAAATTATAATCTATCATTAAAGTAAATCAATTGAAAGTGTGGAGAAAATCTCATGATTTAGGAAATGTTTATCTCCAATACATGTTGGCCACAATTATTGGCACCCCTAGAAATTCTTATGAGTAAATTATGTCTTGAGTATATTCCCATTCATATTTAAAAAAAATTAGCACACCTGGGTGACTAGGATAATTAAATTATCCAGCCATTAATTCTTGTTCCACAGGATTATAAATATGAGGAACACAAAAGCCACATTTTCTTAATCATTAATCACAAGTAAGAATAAAACCAAATAATATAGTTCTGATGTGCAAATAAAGACTGTTGAGGTAATTACAGTAATCAAGCCTCATGAAATAAAAGCATGAATGACCATTTAAAAGTCCTTAAAAGAAAGAAATGGTTTCACTTTAGCTAAAACTTTGAGATGAAAAAAAAAACTGGTTTTGATTACTGTTCTAATCTGTAGCACTATCAATAAAGACCCCCAGATTTTTCACTACTGGTTCCACGCAGGAAGACAAAAGTGGACAACATTTAAGCCAGGGGAGGTAACAACTTCAACTTCAAAAACTATCATCTCAGATTTGTCTTCATTAAGGTGAAGAAAATTTAGGGACAACCAGGTCTTTACATCAGCTAGACACGCCAGCAGAACATCCAAACCCTTGTTATTAGATTCCAGGGGCAGACAGATTTGGGCATCATCTGTGTAAAAATGGAAGGAGTGTGATGTTCGTGACCCAGTGAGACACAGGGAGAGATCCAAATGCAGGTATGTTTATTTAGGGTAATCCAAATCGTAGTCCAAACAAGCCAGGGTCAAAACAAGAAACAATCCAAACAAACAAACAAAGAAGGAACGGGGACAGGGACAGGAACTCAGAATGCGAGAAACTTGGGAGACGAGAAAACTGGTTAACGAAAGGAAAGGACTCCATACAGACAACAGGAAAGGACTGGTAAATGTAGGGAAGCTAATGACAAATAAGTGAAAATAAAAAAATACAAAATTTAATTTATGCATTTAGCAGACGCTTTTATCCAAAGCGACTTACAGTGCATTCAGGCTATCAATTTTTACACATGAAGGCACCTGGTGCAATAAGCAGGAGTGTTATTACTGTGATTAAGGGACAAGGCTACAAATTAAGGGACAGAAGCCCACCAGGGCGGCGCAGAAGACCACCACAATGGGATCAATGGGATTAGAATAGGCAAGTCTGAAACAGAGAACATGAACAAGTTAAGGGTAGCCTCCGTGGACACGACAGGATCCGTCGAGCGCTCAAAGTTCGGCTGAGAAGTGACAAGCTCTGGAAGTTCAGCCGAGAAGAGGCTCTGGTAACCCCATGGTGTTTATACTGGATTCCAGAAGATCAGTGCTGACTTGACTCTGCTCATGAGGATTATTGGTAACATGCATTTGTTCATGAAGATCAATGGTGACTTGCCTTTGCCCATGAATTTTACCGCGAACTTGACTCCAGAGTGTCAACGGTGACTAGCCCTGACTCTGGAGGGTCAACGGGAAACTGACTCGACTCTGGAGGGTCAGTGGGTACCTGACTCGACTCTGGAGGGTCAAAAGTAGCTGTCATCCTGTGCAGAGGTGCTGGACAATCAGCCATCTTGTGCCATGACTCTGAATCGGCGGCCATCTTGGGCCTTGGCGCTGGGCCGGCGGCCATCTTGGGCAGTGGCGCTGGGCTTGTGGCCATCTTGCATTGTGGCACTGGGCTGGCGTCCATCTTGCCTCGTGGCGCTGGGCTGGCAGCCATCTTGTGTTGTGACTCTGGGCTGGCAGACTTTTTGTGCAGTGGCGCTGGGCTGGCAGCCATCCCACCGGAAGAGACAGGAGTGGCTGGGGCATCCCACGGAAGCCGATGCTGCAAGTAGCACACGAATTCCCAGAACCCAAATGTGTCCAACTGAACCATTTCTATTTGGGGAACCGGGTCATCCAGCCCGGTATTGAAATAGTCCTTAAGGGGCGCATCATTATATCCCAGACCATCTGCTAGGGTCCAGAACATTTGTGCCATGGCACCCACCTCATTGCCCTCTTGGCGGAGGGTGGTCAATTTTAAATATTTAGCCCTCCACTCCACCAAACTGGCTGGGGAGTATACATGGAAAGACATACCGCTGGATCTAAACGGGTGGAGTCCTTCTGTGACATTCATGACCCAGTGAGACACAGGGAGAGAGAGATCCAAATGCAGGTATGTTTATTTAGGGTAATCCAAATCATAGTCCAAACAAGCCAGGGTCAAAACCAGAAACAATCCAAACAAACAAACAAAGAAGGAACAGGAAAGAGAACAGGAACAGGGACAGGAACTCAGAATGCGAGAAACTCGGGAGACGAGAAAACTGGATAACGAAAGGAAAGGACTCCATACAGACAACAGGAAAGGACTGGTAAATATAGGGAGGCCAATGACAAATAAGTGAAGGCACCTGGTGCAAACAGCAGGAGTGTTATTACTGTGATTAAGGGACAAGGCTAGTGGGAATTGTAGTGCCTACGGTGCGGTGCCTAAGGGGAAGTGAGCCCACTAGTGGACACCCAGGGAAACTGTTAGAAATCTTCTGTTAGAAATCTTATAATGGGCCATGATTTGGTCTTCCATTAGGAAAATAATCCAAAACAAACATCAAAATCAACACAAAAATGGGTCTCTGAGCACAAAATGAAGCTTCTGCCATGACCGTCCCAGTCCTCTGACCTAAACCCTTTAGAAAATGAGAATGGTGATCTGAAGAGAAGAAGCTGTGAATCTGAAGGATATGAAGAGATTCTGGATGAAGAAATGGTCTCTTATCTCTTAGCAGGTGTTTTTCAAACTCTTCAGGCATTGTAGGAGAAAACTGTTATCTTGGGAAAACGACTGCAATAATCATGGCCAACATGAACTAGAAAAAGCATTTATTTTACAATGAGATTTTGTCTCCACTTTCAATTGTTTTACTTCAACGATAGGTGCGAATTTTGTGATTTTTTTTTTTTTAACGAAAGAAAAAAAGGATATACACATTTAGAATTATTGTCACAGCCGCCTTTGCTCATATTTACCAAGGGTGCCAATAATAGTGGAGGACACTGTAAACAGATGTTAATGAAATTGAAATACTAACACTGTTGGTGTTCATCTACTATTTCATTTTTTTAACTGGAGATTATATTTCAATGTAATTTGATAGATTATTTTGCCGAATGAATTTAGTGCCAAATCAATGGAAATAGTTACAGTTTAGCCACATTCAGTCAAACCAAAAGTAGTATTTCTCGCATTGTATCACAGTTTATTCAAAACAAATTCAAACAATTACCAAACAATGCTTCATTTTGTTCAGTCTGTGAAGTAAAAAGGTCAAATTAGCAATTAAAGAACAACACTTAAGCAAAATGTGATCAGGTTAAACTATCTGAATCATTTTTTGATCCCAAATTTCATTGGAAATCCACTATATGAAGAATTTCAGGGTATAATATGTCACAGTTCACTTTATTTTGCTATCTTCACTTATATATATGAACTATAGTGTCCTGCACCGACTAGTAACAAAAAAAAAATCTAAATTAATATCTGGTATCTGAATAATTTTTGGTTTGACTGTAGATGCTGTTTTGCTCACTGTGTGAAGAATTCTGAAAAATGTACCTAAACATTGAAAAATGGGTTTAAGCTGGGAAAAAACAAAAAACATAAACAAAAAACTATTTGTACAATGCATGTTTTATTTTTATTTTATTATTATTAATATTATTAATACCAAGCCATCAAACTATTGTGTTGTATAACATTTCTATTTGGGTATTTGTCTTCCTAAATTAGTTCTATATGTGCAGTGCAAACTTCTATCAGTCAGAGGCACAGGATCACGGTAACTGTAACTCATCCTTCTTTTCTATAGTCATCTGAATTTATTTAATTTCAGTGAGCGACCACTGGCTGTTTTCTGAAGACTGCTCCGTGAAGCGTTTCTGCAGCTCTCCAGACGGTGTCATGGTGTGTGGCAACACTGATGGACAGGAAGTTTATGCTGTTACACATGACATAGTTCCTGCCAAAGGCTGGGTCATGCAGTTCAAGGTGAACTCTCACTGATGCATGCATGTTCTGGGCAACACTCATTTGTTTAGGCATCGGTTTCTGTTTCGGGTTGTAATCATAATTGTAATTATTTGTGCATGCAGATGGATAAATATGTGTGTTGTTTGTCAGATTGCGGTTGGCTGCAGTGTGCCAGAGAAGCCTGCAGAGAGACAGGTTCATGTTCAGTACTCCGTGAACTTCGGTGTGACCTGGAAGTACCTGGTGCCTCAGTGTTTACCTGCAGATCCTCGCTGTGCCGGACTGGTGTCACAGCCGTCTGTGTTCTTCCCGGCCGATGGCTGGAAGCGAGCGGTTTATCCTCTTCCTGACGGTCTCGCAGACACGTGAGACATCACAGACACTGCTTTGTACATGAAGCTGAAATCAGTTTTTCCAGTGCTAGAGTCATTTCTCAATGAGAAACAAAAACTGTGTTTTCTCATATTTATCATGTCAGCAGAGAGATCTGCAGATTATCACCACATCAATGGAGAGATCATTTATTCAGCTTTGATGATGTATAAATTTCAAATCCCAGAACTTGACCATTATGACTGGTTATTATTTGTAGTCCAGGGTCACATTTCAGCGAGTCAGTGTGTCTATTCTGCATTTTATTTACTATGAAAAGTCATTTTTGCTAGCACACATGTAGGGGAGAGAGTTCTCTATTATCTTCAGGTTAGTGATGGAAATTCTGTTGTTGTTCACAGAACGGTGCGCTTCCGCTTCTATCAGAGGCACTCAGACACACATTGGGCAGTGGAGAACTTCTACATCGGACCTGCTTGTGAAAACCACTGTGGAGGTCATGGAGACTGTCTGGACCAGCACTGCCTGTGTGACCCGGGCTTCACTGGGCCCAACTGCTACGCCAGCACCACGCTGAAGGTACACCAGAACCCAGATGTGTAGTGTTCTCAAAAGTTCAGACTGGGGTACTAAAGTCTTAAAAATGCTAAGATTTGAGCTGGATTGAGGTAATCAAAAATCTCTGATTACATTGTAGATTCTTAATCACCATATATCACCGGGTTGGTGTTATCACAGTTGATAAGACACATGCCTTTGGTGTGAGAGACCCGGGTTCAAATCCACTGTGAGACACCAATGTGTCCCTGAGCAAGACACTTAACCCCTAGTTGCTCCAGAGGCGTGTGACCTCTGACATATATAGCAATTGTAAGTCGCTTTTAATAAAAGCGTCAGATAAATGTAATAAGAGTGCTTAAATCTGATCAATTCTATTGTTTTACATGTAAACATACTAATTGTAGCCAATCAAAGATGTACAAACCTGATTCCAAAAAAGTTGGGACACTGTAAAAATTGTAAGTAAAAAAGGAATGGAATAATGTACAAATCTCATAAACGTATATTTTATTCACAATAGAATATAGATAACACATCAAATGTTGAACGTGAGACATTTTGAAATATCGTGCCAAATATTGGCTCATTTTGGATTTCATGAGAACTACACATTCCAAAAAAGGTGTTCTTATTGGTAGCAATAAGAGGCCGGAAGAGTTAAATATACATATAAGGAACAGCTGGAGGACCAATTTGCAACTTATTAGGTCAATTGGGAACATGATTGGGTATAAAAAGAGCCTCTAAGAGTGAAAGTGTCTCTCAGAAGTCAAGATGGGCAGAGGATCACCAATTCCCCCAATGCTGCAGCAAAAAATAGTGGAGAAATATCAGAAAGGAGTTTGTAAGAGAAACATTGCAAAGAGTTTGAAGTTATCATCATCTACAGTGCATGATATTATCCAAAGATTCAGAGAATCTGGAACAATCTGTGTGTGTAAGGGTCAAGGCCGGAAAACCATGGCAGCCCATGCAGCTCCAGTAAGCTGCATGGGCAGCTTACTGGAAAGACACCATCAATGCTGAAAGATATATCCAAGTTCTAGAACAACATATGATCCCATCCAGACGTCGTCTCTTTCAGGGAAGACCTTGCATTTTCCAACATGACAATGTCAGACCACATACTGCATCAATTACAACATCATGACTGTGTAGAAGAAGGATTCGGGTACTGAAATGGCCAGCCTGCAGTCAAAATTTTTCACCCATAGAAAACATTTGGTGCATCATAAAGAGGAAGATGTGACAAAGAAGACCTAAGACAGTTGAGCAACTAGAAGCCTGTATTAGACAAGAATGGGACAACATTCCTATCCCTAAACTTGAGCAACTTGTCTCCTCAGTCCCCAGATGTTTGCAGACTGTTATAAAAAGAAGAGGGGATGCCACACAGTGGGAAACATGGCCTTGTCCCAACTTTTCTGTGATATGTTGATGTCATGAAATTTAAAATCAACTTTCCCTAATAATTATACATTTTCCCAGTTTAAACATTTAATATGTCCTCTATGTTGTATTCTGAATAAAATAATGAAATTTGAAACTTCCACATCATTGCATTCTGTTTTTATAAACAGTTTGTACAGTGTCCCAACTTTTTTCGAATCGGGTTGTATTTCTTGAGCGTGTGAACACAATGACCAGTCAGTGCTCAAATCTTAGCGGGAAATGGAAGTTTTTTTAAAAACTTCAGTACTGAATGGGATCGCAGTCTGTACTTTTGACAACACTACAAACAAGTGAATGCCAGCTTGGCAAACATCAGGCTTTCCTTGTGTCCCCAGCAGGCATCGCTGAAGGAGCGCTTTGACTGGGACGGGGCCCACGGGCCGCAGTGGCAGCTGCTGGAGGGTGGATATCCCTGCACTGACTGCAGGGTGCTGGTGGAGGGAACCGCTCTGTACTTCAATGGTGTAGAGGCCAGACAGGTGGTCACCAGTGATCTGGACCTGCGTGGGGCAAAGTAACTACACTGAGCATTTTCCTTTCTTAGTTCTGTTTCTAATAAAACCTTCACAGCCTTTAAACTGTGGTCACACTAGACTTTGAGCATGCTGCAACGGTCATGAAATGACATCTTTTAAAAAACTTTTTTTAAATTCAACATAAATTATAATACATCTAAAATGTAAAAATATACAATCTACTACCCTTTCCTACAGTGCTGCAGTTTTAAATTTATGTTCTTTTAATTGAGTTACGAGGTCATGCATCGATCCACTGTTGGAAACACAGTGTCTCAAGCTTTTGAAGTTTGGAATGCAACAAAATCCAAAACATTTCGCAAAGTGTGTTTCTGGTCTTATGCATTCGTATGCGTATGAATGGAAGTCAATGGAATGAGAATGCAGTGTGACCGCACCTTTATTCTGTAGGACTCTTAATGTAGCTGAGCACCTCAACTGATGTTATTGTTAGTCTGGGTAAAACAATGTTCCCAGAACACGTTTCAAGGTTTGTTTTGGTTAGACAGGAACACGTTCTTTTGACAAATTATTTATTAAGTGCTGTATTAGGTAAGGATTTAACCAGAAGAAAGAGGATGTTGCATTTGTCAGGTACGGATAAACAGGAGACAAGAGATCCAGTCACAGTGTGAGATTTATCGGGCAATCCAAAATCAAAGTTAAAACAAGCCAGGGTCATAACCAAACATCAGTCCAAACAGAAACAAACAAACAAACAAACAAACAAACAGGATCAGGAACAGGAACTCGAAAACTAGGAACAATAGGAAACCAGGTGATGGAAAGTAAGGACTCCATGTCGATAAAAGGACTGGTTAATATAGGGAGGAAAATGACTAACAAGTGAAGACACCTGAGTGCAATTAACAGGAGTACAATTACTGTGATGAAGGGATAAGGCTAGTGGGAATTGTAGTGCCTACAGTGAGGTGCCTATGGGGAAGTGAGACCACTAGCGGACACCCAGGGAAACAGAGACCAGACAGCGTGGCATTACCCCCTCCTCCACCGAGCAGCTACCAGATGCTCCACCCGAACTCAAGAAGAGACCAAGGAACAGAGAGACCAGGAGGGATGTGGAGCGGCGGAGAACCAGGGGGAGGGACGGAGGGCCAGGTAAAATGGGGAAACAGAGACAAGTACAAAAAACAAAAACAAGGAGACCAGGAGGGAGGTGGACCGGTGGAGGACCAGGGGGAGGGACGCAGGGCCTGGTAATAGAGGGTAACAGAGACAGGAAGTGCCAAAAAACAAAAACAACAACAACAAAACACAAGTCCAGGGGAGAACAGAGAGTTCAGTGGCCCAGGGCCGAACCGACAGGGCAGGAATCCAGAGTGGAGCAAGGTGGAATTGGAGCCATGCGGTTGAGTCAGAAACCCACCAGGGCAGCGCAGAAGAACACCACATACGCGCGGTCGAAACAAGAGCCCACCAGGGCAGCGCAGAAGACCACCACAACCGTGTGGTCGAGACAGAAGCCCACCAGGGCAGCGCAGAGGACCACCACATCAGTGCGGTCGAGACCGAAGCCCGTCAGGGTGGCGCTGAAGACCACCACATCAGTGCAGTCAAGACAGAAGCCCACCAGGGCGGTGCAGAAGACCACCACATCAGTGCAGTCAAGACAGAAGCCCGTCAGGGTGGCGCTGAAGACCACCACATCAGTGCAGTCAAGACAGAAGCCCACCAGGGCGGCACCGAGGACCACCAAAGTGGGATCGATGATACATGACAGCAAGTCTGGATAGGCAAGTCTGAAACAAAGAACATGAACAAGTTAAGGGTGGCCTCCGTGGACATGACAGGATCAGTTGAGCGCTCAGAGAGTTCGGCTGAGATGTGGAGAAGCTCTGGTAGTTCCACAGAGTTTAGACTGGATTCAGGAAGATCATTACTGACTTGACTCTGCTCATGAGGATCATTGGTGACCTGACTCTGCTCATGAAGATCATTGGTGACTTGACTTTGCCCATGAAGAACACCGGTGTCTTGACTCTATCCTTGAAGATCACCAGTGACTTGACTTGACTCGTGAGGTCTAATTTAACTCATTCGTGTCATGACTTGACCTGACTCTGGAGGGTCAACGGTGACTTGACCTGACTCTGGAGGGCCAACAGGAACCTGACTCGAATCTGGGGGGTCAACGGGAACTTGACTTGACTCTGGAAGGTCAACGGGAGTCTCATTTTATTATTTTATTCAGAAATCTCCCTAATGAAATGAAACATGAAATGAAGCATGAAATGTTTACAAACATTAAGATAGCTAGGATATGTAAGTTCCCCTCACACCACAACAAATCCTTTCAATTTAACAGTATTCAAAAAATAACAAGAATTAAAATCATAAGAAGCACAAGCCAAAACAAATTAATTTAGGCTAAGACTAAACCAAAACCATTGAAGGGTCTCTTATTTGACACAAACCAAATGTTTCCATATTTACTATGAATCTGAATATCAAAATATTATTTAGGATATTATGTAAACTTAGTTGTTTACTTCACTCGAGTTACAATATCCACGTAAAACAAAATACGTTTGGCATAATATCATAGTGGTCCAGTGATCACGCTTAACAGCAAAGATTTTATGATATATTTAAACTGAGCAGTGACAGTGAACAATGAAAGGGATGCATTTCAAGTTAGCAAAGCTTAACTGAGTGTTTTCCTTCCAACAATGGAAACAACTAGGCCTACTCCTAGTCATACAGATAATCCAAAATGTAAAAGGTTTCCTTTTATTTGTGTTTGTTCACACTAAAAACAAATATTTGTGCTTTTATAAAATAAAGAAAAATAGAATGCTGTTTTCTGTTGTCTTAGTTTCCTTTCACGCAGCACCAAAATTAACCTGAAACATACTAGACTACTAGTTTTTTTTATTTTGTTTTGATAATTCATTATTTAAGTAAAAAAAAAAAAATATATATATATATATATATATATATATATATATATATATATATATATATATATATATATATATATATATAGCCAAGTTTATGTTTTTCTCCACTTTAAGAAGCGCTGTGACCATGTGAATTCTCTTGTTCTGTTGTTTGCTGCTTTTTGCAAATGTAAAATGAATCCCTGGAAGTCAAATGTTGGTATTTTTAACTGGTCACAGACACGTATCCTTTCTAATTTAAATAAATTCTAATTTAAATTGTTGGTTAATGGTTAATAATCATCTAAAGAGCATCAGTTATCATTTAGGAGAAATAACTGAAATGGAAAACCCTATTCTAATTAAATGTAATTCTTAATGCTGCCCAAATCTGTGTGTACCTTCATATTAATAACGTGCTTGTGGTGCCATTCAGGTTTGTGGAGTATTGGGCTAAAATCGGCAGCGAGGAGAATGTTACTCTGTGTCATCGTCCAAATTGTCGCAAAGAGGGTGTGTTATTGGACTATTCTATCGATGGAGGTATGTTTCTTAATTAATAACACAAATGCAAAATCATTTCCTTTTATGAATGCACAAGTCATATAAATTGATTGAGTTGTTCTCTATAAGGTGTGTCTTGGACGTTGCTTCATGAGATGGACTATCTGAAATACGTGTCTGTGAGGAGAGATTACATCGTCCTGCCGGAGAAAGCACTGACCAACGCCACCCGTCTGCGATGGTGGCAGCCGTTCTCACTGCTGTCGGGCCTGGTCCGGTCGAGTGCAGAGCGCGCTCAGTGGGCTTTAGACAACATCCTCGTGGGAGGCTCTGACATCAACCCCAGCACCCTCCTGGACACCTTTGATGATGGTGAGTCACGGGTTACTCCACTATCAGTGGCACTGCCATATCCTGAAGTCTGCAGCTGTGAAACATGATCCTGGAATCATGAAAAAAACATAGATTTTCTTGAGCTGGTTGGGATGTAATAATATTATCAATATCGCAATAGCAAAACTGTCTTAATATTATCAAGGTCACATGACGATTTTAAATGGTCTTCCGGGCAAAATAAAAGGTTTTAAAATATATTTGTTTTGGGCCATTATGCTTTGGCACATTATCTGTCGAACACCCTATAACAGAAAGCCCAATATGGCTAACTTGCTCGATCAAGTCAGTTTTCTCTGTGTGTTTCAAGGCAAAGCGCTCTTAAATTCCCAATTCTTTATTTGTCTTTTTTCTTTTCTTTTTAAATGAACAAAAATATTGTAGATTTTGCTATTGTCACATCCCTATGAGCTACTGTCCATTTAATAGAGCTGCACTAATGTTCTCCTTCCTCCAGAGGGCGTCTCTCACGAAGAGAGTTGGAGCTTCTATCCCAATGCTGTCCGTACGGCTGGCTTCTGCGGAAACCCATCGTTCCACTTGTACTGGCCCAACAAGAACCAAGGCGGGTCGCACAATATCCTGGCCACCCGTGAACTCATTGTTCAACCTGGATACATCTTACAGTTCAAGGTTTGAGCACAAGATGTTTGAGATTGAAGCCCTGAATGTTTTATTCCCAAGCACTGTATGCATCATCACTGAATTTTCATGTGAATTAAAATCATTTCTATTAGAACCGCAGATGTTCTCTACATTCTCTCATTCACTCCCATCAAGAAATGCTCGAGACATGTGAACTGGCCAACCATTGATAAAAAGTTACAGCAGCTGTTTCAAGTATCTGTAACAGTGTAGGCTATAACGCTATAATACCAATCTAAAAAATGTGTTATTTTTTACTGAGCGTTGTCACTGTTAAGCAACAAATATAGATTATATACAGTCTTCCATGGACACACACAGGTTTCGATCAATTATATGAATGATGTGTTCGGCATGCATGGTTAGTGGCAGAATTTTCTTTGTGTTAAGGCAACAAATAATAAGTGGCTTAAATTGTAGAGAAAATATTGCCTTTTTTGCTCTATTTTGCTATCAAAAATGATTGCAAACAACAGAAAGTGGTGTTTATTATTGAATGAATTTAGCTTCATGAATTTAACAAATCGGTTTACTCAATGATTCACTGATTTGTTCATAAAAACGGTTTCTTACTTTGCGTGCAAATGTTCATAGTATCCATCCTAAATAGCATGTGAGATGAATCAGCTCTTTTAAAAGAATTGATTGAATAAATGACTCAGAGACTCACTTAAGACTGTGGTTTGCTGCCACCTACTGGCAATTATAGCTTCATATTTAAAAGTATCATACTATTTTTTTTGTTTTGTTTCATTTCATATTTCTATATTCCACTTTCTATAGTTAAAACATTGATTGCATAAAAAAAATTATGCAACTTTATGTTCAGTGTAAATGCATGTACGTGTGCCAAAAATAAGTGAACGGAGCTCTATATGTTTAATTATACTTAGGTTTATAGGCTTATCCCATGTATTCACTTCAGACACATATGGATGTCTCTGGGTTAAGCCACGGATATCTACTCACCCTATAACCTCCCCTGTTTGAGATCATTCAGTTTTCACACAGAAACACACAGATATACAGTGACTCTGGTCTTTGTCCACTTTAGATTGTGGTTGGCTGTGAGGCAGACCGATGTGATGACCGTCACTCAGTGCTTTTACAGTACAGGAAGGATGCCAGGTGAGTGCAGGTGACAGATGTGCATGTGTACCCTCCGTCACTCCTTCATCTTTGCAAGATTATCTGTATGCCTGTAACTTTATCTATCACATGTTTGTCCAATCCTGGTCCTGCAGAGCTTAGCTTTAATTAGCTGGGAGATTCTGTTAATCCTGCAGAAGTTGGTTTAGGTGTGTTTAATTGGAGTTAGATCTGAGCTCTGCAGGACAGTGGCCCTGAAGGCGCAGGGTTGGATACCCTGATCTATTGTCAAAGCCCAGTGTTAATGGCAGTTATCTTCTAAGAAAGAGAAAGGCCAGTAGAAAAAGAAAGGAAGTGGTAATATGTTGTCTAGTAATGAAGTTCTTTTCCTCCACAGGTCAGACGTGTGGCAGTTAGTCCAGTCCGCCTGTCTCCCTTCTTCTGCCAACAATGTGGGATGCTCACCTTTCCAGTTCCACGAGTCCACGATCTACAGTCCTGTCAACAGTTCAGTGTGGACCAGAGTCACCATTCAGCTTCCTGACCACGTGTCCTCTGGGTACGGCTCATAGGGTCCCTAAATGATCCCTTCAATGGTCTTTTTGAGAGATTGCATTATAGGGATGTAACGATATCAAAATCTCACGGTACAGTGATATCATGATATGAAGACCACAATACATTTATTATTACAATACTCTCAAAAAAAAGTTAAATTCTTCCATTTAATGCACTTAATCTAGTTCAATAGCTGCTCGCATAAAATTCAAGGCATTGATGTTTGCCTACAAAACTACCACTGGCTCTGCACCCATTTACCTAAATTCATTACTTCAGACTTATGTGCCTCTAGAAGCTTGTGTTCTGCAAGTGAACGTCGCTTGATTGTTCATCCCAAAGAAGCACAAAGTCACTTTTACGGACTTTTAAATTAAATGTTCCTTCTGGTGGAATGAACTCCCCAACTCAATCCGAGCAGCTGAGTGCTTAGCCATCTTCAAGAATCGGCTTAAAACACATCTCTTCCATCTTTATTTGACCCTCTAACTTTAACACTCACTATTCTAATTCTATTCTTTAAAAAAAAGGCTTTTAGGCTTGCTCTCTATTCATTTGCTGCTTGTAGTTCAGGGTTGCAGTTTGAAAAAATATGGAATTTGATTTACGTAATTTCCAGGTATGGATTATTAGCATTTCCAGGCAAAAAAAAATTCATTTTGGGTTTCTTCTCACGATTGTTTTTTTCTTTTTTCTTTTTTGACAAAGCCTCAAGGACATTTGCAAAATAATACAGAATTGTATGTGTGCACAAGAAACATTAAACTTGGCATATAGGACAGCGGTCACCAAACTCAGTCCAGGATGGCCATGTCCTGCACAGTTGAGCTCTAACCCTAATTAAACACACCTGAACCAGCTAATCAAGCTCTTGCTAGGTATACTTGAAATGTCCAGGCAGGTGTTTAGAGGCAAGTTGGAGCTAAACTCTGCAGGACACTGGCCCTCCAGGACCGAGCTTGGACACTGAGACAGGACGATGCACACTGAGTCATCTATTGGGTCATCAGCACATTTTCCAGTGTGGTGTCTGGACCACAGAGTATGCACTAACTCCGGAAGCTTTTCTAATACTGTTTTTTTTTTTTTATAGTCCCTTGAACTTGGCAAATGGGACGATGCACACATCAATGAAAAAACTATATGAAGAATATTAACAGATGACTTCTATATACCACATATAAAGCTGAAAACAGTGCTGTATGAACTATTAATGTTAAATATGATCCAAAGATCTAGTGAGAGGTTTAGAAATGTGTGTGTGGAAAAGGATGAAATTTTAAATGTAAAAGTGTAGGAGCTCTGTTAGCTGTTAAAAGGACTTACACATAAGCTGGTCTCAGGTATAGAAGCATTAATGCACATGTCTGTTAATATCGGGCTCTTCTTCATGTGTTCAGTGCGACACAGTTTCGCTGGATCCAGCACGAAGCCCCTGGCGAGCGCTACAGCTGGGCCGTGGATCACGTGTACATCGGGGAAGCGTGTCCTGGACTGTGCAGCGGTCACGGCTACTGTACCAGCGGACCCATCTGCATCTGTGACGAAGGCTATCACGGTGGGCATCAGTTCTCTATAACTCTGGGATTCTGTGAAGTTTACAACAGAACAAACAGGAACAGGTTTTGTCTTTCTCAGGTGATGACTGCTCTTTGTCCAGCAGTGAACTGCCCAGCTCGATAAAGGATAACTTTGAGTCTGGTTCAGTGTCTCAGGAGAGCTGGAGTCTGATTCAGGGCGGTGGTGTGGGCAGCGGATGTGGTCAGCTCTCTCCTCACGCTCACGGGGACTCGCTGTACTTCAACGGCTGCAAGATCAGACAAGCCATCACTAGACCTCTGGATCTGACCCGTGCTAGGTGAAGCAAGAACACTGTTCAAGACATCCTTTACTTTATTGCTTATTTGATTCATTAATGCAATCAGTCACCATCCTCTCAACATCTGTCTCCTCCAGTAAGATCATGTTCGTGCTGCAGATAGGCAGCGTGTCGCAAACGGACAGCTGTAACGCTGCACTGGATCAGGCGGATACGGTCGACCGGGCCGTGCTTCTCCAGTACAGCGTCAATAACGGAGTTAGCTGGCACGTCATTGCTCAACACCAACTAAAAGATTTCATCAAAGCCCAGAGAGTGTCCTACAACATCCCACTGTGAGCCTGCAAACATGCATTACATCTATTCCATTATGCCACAAATAATGCTGAATTACATGCGTGTGGTGGGTTCAATTCCCATAGGGTGCATGAAGTGGTAAAATACATACCTGGGATGCAATGGAAGTTGCTTTGGATAAAAGTATCTGTCAAATGTGTGAATAGCTTGTGTTCTTTGTTCTTGTTTGAAATTCTGTTATTTAGTAACAGCCTAAGGGCCTTAATGCTAATCTACAACAGGGGAGCTCCACCTGCTCCTGATCAAACACACCTGAACGAACACCTGATAGTTACAGACAGATTTGTTTAATCAGGGTTGGAACTGAACTCTGTAGGTGGGACCATTAACCCTTTAGGTTAAAAAAAAGCTTTGTTTCTGACTTGTATATGGAGCTATATGGAGTATAACAGCATATTATATTCTGTGTGTGTGTGTGTGTGTGTCTGTGTGTGTGTGTCTGTGTGTGTGTCTGTGTATCTGTGTGTAAGCTTTTTTTAACCTAAAGGGTTAATGGTCCCACCTAGTCATCAACCATAAAAAAAAAAAATTTTACCTCTCCCCAACAGGGACAACCACCAACCATCAAGAAAGCATGATTTTATGGTGTCATGGCTTTGCAATAAGAAAAGTCATTATAATGGAAGTCAATGGGGCAAAAACAGCCACCAACAATAAATGAGGGGGAAAAAAATAAAATCTAATGCTGCACAAAAACTAACAATGCATCAAAGCCAATGTATTTCCTAATCATGCCCAAGACTGTGATAAAAGGTAAAAAAAATAAAAATATCCAGCCACAATTACTTTTTATATTGAAAATAGGTCATTTTGTTTGTTTGTTTTTTCCCCGAAATCAGTGACATCATTTATGAACTTGGCAATTAAAGAGTTAAAATTTTAGATTTTTAAAAAACATTTGTTAGTTTTGATCAGGACTGAGGTTGATTAATAGATTTATGCAAAAAAATTAGAAGAAAAAAAATTATCTGATACATTTTTACAGCGGTTTAATTTAGTGGATGTTTTCATCCATGAACATCACGAAAGGGCAGTGAATTTGCCCACAGTGTACTGTAGAGTTTTTGAAAAATTTCAAGCATTTTCCCAAAATATGTCAAAATAAGATTTGTCACCAAAAATAATTGTACGGTACCAGGTCACACCAAGTACACAGTCAGCCTGGTTCTTGACGCATACAGCGCTATGATTTTCACAAAGCAGAAAAACATGGATGGAATCTCAAAATCCAGTCATGAAAATGAAACTTACATTTTAATATGGACAGTCACAGAATTTGTCAAAGTTAGCAATTAATCAAATCAAATCTCCATATGGACCAGTATCTGTAAATGTTAAGCCACAAAAGTTGATTGAAATATGAATCCTGCGTGTTCTGCGCGTCTCTGTGTGAATGAATGAATGGTTTGTTTACTACAGGCTGAAGTGCGTGACACAGTCATTTCAGCATCTGCCGTCTCAATGAGGACTTAAATACATAAACAACATCACCAGAACTGTTCTGAGTCACTTCACAAGCATTTTACCCTTTCATTTGAGTAAAACCAGTGTCAATTTAAAGGTATTCACGGCAACCCGCCAAAATAGAAGTTCATTTTTACATAAAGGCATTGTGCTAGAAATATCACTATTATTTAGTAGAGTATATGTGATACTGCTACTACTGTTGACAAAATTAATAAAACTTTATTTTTTTAAGAAATGAATCACACAATATTTCTTCCATATTTTATTTTTAATAACAAATCCCCTTTATTTACCAAAAAATTAAATGTGTTTAAATTTCCTTAATTAAAAGGTGAAACTTGTGTACTGTTTTTCATAATTATATTACTTGTTGAAAAACTTTAAACACAATTGTAAATAGGTATAAAGAATGGCATTGGTTTTATTTTCAGTGATAAAAAGCTTTTTTTTTGTTTGTTTGTTTGTTTGTTTTTGTTTCATTAGCAAATTTTTGTGTTTTGCTTTGGTACCGAAATTTGTACTGAGAACCGTGGTATTGGTACTGAAAATATGTATAAAACGATATGATTTTTTAAAAGGGGTCATATGATGTTGCTAAAAGGAACATTATTTTGTGTATTTTTCCTCCATGCCCCACTTTCTGAAAAACGTTGATTTTTGGGAAATGGAGTCTGGGCTGAATGACAAAGGTACAGGATAGTGTCTTGTGAGCATGGCATCGCTGTGGAAGAGTATTTACTGGTGTGTTGTCTCTCTGCTGCAGTGAGGCTCGTGTCAGAGGCGTTCAGATGCGATGGTGGCAGCCATGGCACGAGGGCGCAGGACACGATCAGTGGGCGCTGGACCATGTGGAAGTCATTCTGTGAGTACTCCTGCCTACAGACATCAAACCACCCTGCTCATAATCATTTCTCCATCACTCAGACATCAGTATAATCTATCAGAAAGCTGACACCTGTGAAAAAAGTGCTTAGATTTGCCAAAATATGACCTTATTAGGCTTATAATGAAGTATGCTTATTATTAATACTATAGTTTCTAGATAGTGCTGCATTGCTGATAGACAGTAAACACTCCCTGTTCTCATCCTACACACACACACACACACACACACACCTCACTCAAGGTCTGGTTTCTCTCTCTCTCTCTCTCTCCCCCCCCCCCCTCTCTCATCACTGCCCTCCACATGTTCACTGCACTCCTCCGTCTGCCTCCACCATCCTGCGCTGTTCTGCAACAACCTTTCCCTTTCCTGACCTCCACCTAAATGTATGTTCCTCTTTGGCCCCTGTTGTTTTCACTCCCAACACTCAACTCTGTTGGCACTGCATCCCTCTGTTGCTCTGGTCCTGCTGTCGCAGGTCAGGGCTCTTTCACCCCCAGACCTTTGTGCAAGCCAGCAACAGCCCTGTCCTGCATCTTATAACCTTTCCTCTCTTCTGTATTCTGCTCCCTATGGCATGGCTGTAGTGTCAGGTAAGTGCTTTGCTGTTCCCAGAATGCACCAGTGTTCCCTGCCTTTGGTCTTCCCTCATTGACCCTTTCTTGAACATCACTGTAGACCTCATCACCCCATACATGTGGAAAAAATAAAGGAAATAGCACATGAAAAGTTAACTAAAGTTCATCATAATTTAGGTAAATCAATTACAATTGCAATTGCAGCACAGCACATTCATTAGCTGTTAGCAATACAATGTTATCTTGAACAATATGCAAATATTAATCAGCAGGACCATATTTCAAGAGGCACTGAAAGTAAATATACAGTTTTGTACAGAAGTTAACATTTTTATTTTAAGATTATGCCTTTTGTTTTTGCCCAGTACTGTGTGCATGTCAAACTTTCCAATGTTGTTTTCCCCTGTATCCTACCCATCTAATCTAAAGACTCTTTCCTCTAAGAAAGTGGTGTAACATACAGCCAAGTATAGTGACCCACTCAGTGCTCTGCATTTAACCCATCCAAAGTGTGTACACTCACACACACACACACACACACACACACACACACACACACACACACACACACACAGCAGTGGGCATCTTTTATACTGCAGCACCCAGGGGTTCAGTGCCTTGCTCAAGGACACCTCAGTCGTGGTATTATCAGCCCAAGACTCGAACCCACAACCTAAGGGTTAGGAGTCCAGTATCATCCAGGTCACTGGAGTATGTGACAATAATAATAATCTTATACACAGCTGGAGCGTCAAAAACAATCTAAGCACAAGACTGTATACCAGAGGATGTACTCAAGCCAACATAAAGCAAGATGGTGTAGCAGTGAAATGAAAGACCCATCGTACACTTACTGCTCACTTTATCAGGTGCACCTTTCTAATTCTGGGTCAGACACTCTATTCTCCCAGAAATTGATTGGCTGATTACACACCTGCATTAGCATGCAGATGTACAGGTGTCCCTAAAACAGGCTACTGAGTGTATAAGAGTGAACCCTTGTGGACACGACTCTTACATACAAGAGCAAAAGTGACAATGATGTAGATAATCTGAACAGGATGAACAGATGAACTGAGAAAGGAGAGAAAGAAGCCCATTGATCCATTTACACATTGATCACACTTCTCACCATCAGAGAGTCAGATCCCACAATTAATGCGTCCTATTGTGGTGAGTTAAAGGAATAATTCACACAAAAATGAACATTTTGTCATCATTTACTCATTTACTCAATGAAAGCCATGTCAGTCTTTTAATAAATAAAATTACTTTTATATGCAACCTTCAGTTTAAAAGTTTTAAAAGTTCTGCTTAAAGAGGTCATATGATGCGATTTCAAGTTGCCTTTCTCTTTGGAGTGTTACAAGCTCTTGTTGCATAAAGAAGATCTGTAAAGTTGCAAAGACTAAAGTCTCAAATCCAAAGAGATATTCTTTATCAAAGGTAGGAGTCAACCACACCCCACTAAAATGTCTAATTTTACCAAGCCCCCACATCTCCGTCACAATGAAGGAAGATTTGCATAACACCACCCAAATGTTCACGCAAAGAGAGCAGTAACTTTTATTCTCTCTGTTGCTGCCAGCGTCATGTTGTGGAGAAGCTGTGTGTTTCGTTGTTTGGTCTTCCGAAAGAGGACATGACTAGAAGTCAGTGGTTAATTTTTATGAACAGCACTGTTCCAGAACAGTTCAGACCAAATATTCAGATGTGTGCAGCACATTTTACAGAGGATCAGGACTGTTTCTGAACCAGAAGCCTGCAGTGCATCTGTGGCACCATGTTTCTATAAAGTTGGGCAGTTCAAACTTTGCAAGGACAGTCTGGCAGTCTGTAAGTATGTTTACATATTTAAAGAATTTGCCAATAATGATTCAAACGTTAGTTTTGAGCAGTTTAGAGCAGCACTTGTTTGTTGTTTCTCCAATCATAAATGCAGACGTGGTAAAAAGACAGTGTAAGTCATTATAATCAGTCATTATGTCCCCACTAGATGCAACAAATGCCTCATTTGTAATGGGTTTTATTAGTTTCGTCGTGCCGGGACACACAGCATCACAGTATGGTGAGGGGTGTTACATTTTGACA
Organism: Carassius auratus; assembly: GCF_003368295.1. Lineage (NCBI taxonomy): Eukaryota > Metazoa > Chordata > Actinopteri > Cypriniformes > Cyprinidae > Carassius > Carassius auratus. The sequence continues at coordinate 24,385,388 of NC_039260.1, forward strand.
TCACTACAAACTGGATAGCTGGCCAATCAGAGCACACCTCGCTTTTCAGTCTGATGAGCTTGGTAAAAATCTATGCATTTCAAAAGGTGGGGCATAGAGGAGAAACAATAATGTGGAAAATAATGTGTTTTCTGAAACTTAAACTTAGAGTTGTTTTAACTTTTTTAAAGTGTATTAAGATGTTGCCACAAGCCTAATCAGATTAAAATGCAGTCAAACATGACATGTGTGTGCATGCTTGGTAAAGAGCTGGTTCCCTGTCCCAGGTCCCTTATTAGGGGCCAAGCACCGAAGGTACCCTATTGTGTTTGTTCCCGTTCTTCTTCTTCTTATTATTCCTTTTTCCGACAAGGAGTCTATGGCAGCCCATAGAACCGATTGCGGGAAAGTTGTTATGGTTTGACATTCTGATAGAGGACAGTGCCAACATTAAGTACACCAATTTTGGTGTGTCTAAGACATTCCCTCTAGCACCACCAACTTTCCAAAGTTTCACTTTGATTTTGTTAATAACTTTTTAACCGTAGGGCCAATCAACAATTTTTCCTCTGATTTCTGAGCTCATTCCGATTCGATTGCACCCTATCAAGTCATTTTCCGTCATAGAAGTATGGCCGCCATTTAGAATTATTTGAAAAACCTACTTTTTCAAACTCGTCCTAGATGGTTTTTTCCGATTTACACGAAAATTTAACCAGATCATCTTTAGTCAGTGCTGACCAAAAGTTATGCAACTCAAATTGTTTCTTCAAACCGTTTTCGATAAACGCTCAAACAAATTTTACGTAGCGTTTACAAAAACAGTCGTAAGGCTCTATCTCTGCAACGATTTATCGTATTCAGACCAAACTTGGTACACGTCATAACAAGCATGACCTGAGGCTACATGTTGCGTTTCAGCACAGCGCCACCTACTGGTCCAGAGATATGAAAAATGGCTATTTTTGCTTACATCTAAACAGTTTGTCCAAAAATCATAAAATTGTTCTTGTTAGATTCAGGGCCACATGCTGAGTCGACTGATTTTCATCGACCATTTCGGCCATTTTGACTGTTGGACATTTTGAATTTTGTGCTAAAATGCTGTATTTTCAGAACGCATCAACGGATTGTTACGAAACATGGTATGGGTCATCAGCACAATGTCCTGAAGGAGCGTGAGAAGTTTTGAAAAAGCGCCACCTAGTGGTGATCATCTTTTTTTAAATGCTTATAACTTTGAGTGTGGTTGACTTATTTTCGCAAGACTCATCAAATTAGTCTCCTGAAACCTTACCGAGTCCTACGATACCAAACATGCTAGGTTTTGCCTACCGTTTGTGTAGCGTTGTGATTTAGGGCTTAAAAACAATTTGGCTATATCTTCGAAACCGCTTGTTCGATCGAGACGAAACCACCGTCAGAGGTTCGGAAACATAGGTCGATAGCTATACACCAATGACCAAATGCCAAAATATTGATAGTAAGGGGTAGTAAAATTCAATCAAAGTCAAGAGTCAGTCATTTTTTACGTGATTTTAATGGTGGATGACTGAGACTCTTGGTGGCGCTATAATAGAACAAAACATGAAATTCCCATTGACTTCAATGCAGTTTTCTGATATAGAATGCTATACTAAACAAATGCATTGGTGTAATATTACGAAACTCAGAATGTGCCAACAACACCAACCCCTGAAGGTACTCAAAATATTTCGAAACAGCGAAAGTTATAACAAAATTTCCAAAAAGGCCAATAACTTTTGAATAAATCTGGCTATTGAAATGACGCTGGTTTTAATAGATTCCTTGGGTCAAGCCGAGAACATAGATACCAAGATTTCCTTATTTGGCCAAACTTCCTGTCCGCCATCTTGATTTTCTGTCAAAACCTACTTTTTCGAACTCCTCATCAACCGTTGGTCCGATTTTCACCAAAATTTAATCATATCATCTTCAGACTGAGCCACCTAAAAGATATGGATTTGGTGTCTATATACGAAACAGTTGCCAACATGCATTTGAGGCTATATCTCAGCAAAGCTTTGACATTTTTGCACCAAACATTGGATGTGTCATCGTCACCTCACACTGACCATTCCACACTAATTTGGTAACAGTGCCACCTATTGGTTACACGTGATAAGCCAATAAATCCTATTACTAGTGGTTGTGTTTTTGTTTTCAATCCATTTTGCCTAAAATAATCTTAAAACGGTTTTAATTACTCATTCCTGCCATTTTGTCTGAAGCTTCCTTCTGTAGTGCTTGGCCCCGTTATTGCTGCTTGCAGCTATATTTTGTGAATATATTTGTTCATGAGCCATTGCTAACTCTGTGTGTGGTGGCTGTATCTCCACTAGTCCAGAGACTCACAGATAAGCACAGCTCCCTTCACCGGTCCCTCACCCTCATTACAGCACCATCTCCCCATCCTGTCCCTTCATGCTTTGCAGACGCCCCTTCCTGTCCTGGCTGCGTTCCTGGCTCATTGGTCCCATCCTGACGGACAGAAGAGGCAATGACAGGCTAAGCAATAGCGACTCTCAGAATTCTGTCTGTCTGTCCTCCTCACAACCTCTCACTTTTCTTACGTTTGATCTCTTAATCTTTTTCCATCTGCCAGTCTTTCCTCAAGCTCCAACCTCAAGCACTACCGTATAGATGTTTCCACTCAAAACCTGAACCGGATTGTTGTCTTTGTCACCAAAAAATTACGATGCACTAGCTCCAAAAGACCATGAAATGATACTTTGACAGTGTTTGAGGTTAGGAGTGAACGATCTGTTTGAGTCTGTAGTTTGTGGATTCAGTGCTGTGTGAATAATTAAAGAAGTCTAGTTAGGAATTAGAGTAGTGATTGCACATGAAAAATCTTTCCTTGCATTGTTAAACCTGTCTGCTTTCCTCTTCACAGCACCCGTAAACAGAACTACATGATGAACTACTCCAGACAGACTGGTCTACATCACTACTACAACAGGAAGAGGCGGGCACTGCGGCAACGAACCTAAAAGATTCAAGAGAAAAAGCTGCCGCTCACACGTTATTCTGTTGGCTACAATCCGCTTTCCCTGATGAGAAAACAGCATGTCAGGTCACTTCTGTCAGCATCTGGCCATACTCTCTCATCTGAACGATACATTGGACCATCTAGTCCCATTTCTAGCCAATCAATGCCTTCCCAGAGCAGTGTGATGGGAAAGACAAGCACCTAAATGTGGCGATTTTTGTATACTTTCTATGAACTATTGGGTTTCCTAATTCTGTTTATTATAACCTTGTTTGAATTCTCCTGATGTGAACGACTGCAAAGCTCTCCTGCTCTCACCTCACTTTCTGCCACACTGTGAAGTTCTTCTGATGGTTCTGATGCTGATAAAGCTCTGAAGAGGAGAACCGAAGACGACTCGTGCTGAAGCAGTTCCTTGGATGAAGATAATGACAATGTGTTTTGCTGTTGTGTGTCTGTGGGTTCGTTTTGTGATGCGTTGATTGTGCTGTTCAATTGTTTGTTAGTTTTATACTAACTTTTATCTTTTGGGCTTGGATCATTTTTCCTTTGTGAAGCAAGGCTTGTGGAGAAGTCAGGCTTGGAGAGGCAAAAAAGAAGCAAGCAGAGAATGAACAGAAATACATTTAAAAAGAGAGACTAATGATGTTTTGTTGTTGTTAATAAATCACTTTTTTTATATATCTTGGTTCCTTAAGAATATTTATGGTGAATGGTTCTCCACTAAACCTATTTAAAATACACTGTGGGTGAAATCTGTGTTGTTGTTGTTTTTTCTGTTTGTTTGTTTTTGGTTTCAGTTAGGTTTAAGTTATAATGTCAGGTTCTCGGTTCTCATCCAGTTGTGCTGTTACACATCTCCTCATCTCCACTCTTTCTTTGATGACCTGTCAGTGTTGTTTATGACGTTACCTTCTCCCCCTCTTGGTGTAGCTCTCCAATATAGCAAGTTCTTGTGTATATATATACATATATTGTATAAAAATATATATATGCAGGAATCCATCAGCCTTATAAAAGGGAAATAAAGAACTGTCAAAACCTCCAGCAGAAGAGTGGTGATTTATTAAGGTGTTAGATACACGCAAACGCTCGTACCCAATTCATATCAAATGTGACCCTGTACCACAAAACCAGTCATAACTTTGGGTACATTTTTTGTAATTGATATTTATAAAGCTGAATAAGCTGAACAAATTATCTTTATGGTTTGTTATGAGGACAATATTTGTCTGAGATACAACTATTTGAAAATCTGGAATCTGAGGGAGCAAAAAAATCTAAATATTGAGAAAATCATCTTTAAAGTTGTTCAGATGAAGTTCTTAGCAATGCATATTATTACTAATCAAAAAATAAGTTTTAATGTATTTACAATAGGCAATTTACAAAACATCTTCTTCCTATTCTAATGAGTTTTGGCATAAAAGAAAAATATTTTGCCCCACACAATGTATTGTTGCTTCTGTGCTGCAGGGTTATATATCCAGACTTATTTAAACCGTTCAACCGCCGAAACAAATAAGATTTGCACGTGTCTTTTTATCATATTTAGTCAGTGACGCCACGTTAGACAGTTATGTACACTTATTTACACACACCGTAATTCTGATTCAACTATAGTCTATTTAAATATCCTAAAATATTTGATTTGTTTAAAACAATTATATACTGCTTTGGCGGGAGGAAAAGAAAGAGATTGAAGTATTTTATACAATTTTGTTTTTACATTCATTTTGATATATTTACTCCTAAACAATACAAGGACAGTGAATGATTTTGCACAATGTAATGTACACACAATCTTCCACTGACAGGGAATTATGAAAAGATTTTTGCCCAAGTTCTGGTTTTATAAATCTGAAAAACTTAGAAATTCTATTAGAAAATCTATCTTTTGTGCGTGCGTACACTTATAAGATGGAATCCACGGAAAGTTATCTACATGAGGCTCCTGGTTTTCCATTACACTCAGAATCACGTGACCTGTCTGAGACTTGAACCTGGGACATGCAGTGATCAACACTTCATAGCAACGCCCTAGCAACCATTAAGAGCTACCTAGCAACCTAAATCCAAAGAGGGATATCTTCATGTCTGAATATCATAAAGGCATGGGGGTTGGTTTATATCATTCATGCTGGCAAGCAGACTTTGAAGTATCATCATTGGCAGCTGCCAGGCCACTCCCTAGCAACCAAACACAGTACCCTAGCAACCATTTAGTGAGTCTTATATCTTTGCAACAGAAAATTGTATCGACGTGGGAGTTGGTTCTTTTGACCCATTTTGGCTAGTAAACAGGAATTACAACATGCTAGTCATGCTAGTAGTCAATAGCTTCATTCTAATATTGATTAGCTAAGTGCTAAATCAGGCTAAGAACTCTATAAAACTATATAGTAATGATCTGTAACAACTAGTAGATGCATAGCAAACACCTCAGTTACCCTAGTAACCATCCTAGCAACGTCATATACACCCTGGGGTTCCTAGCAACCACACAGGTTACCATAGCAACTGCCTAGCAACCACTCAGAACACCATAGCAACCGCCTAGCAACACCTTAGCAACCACCTTATGTAACCTAGCAACCACATAGCAACACCCTAGCAACCACCACAAATATCCTAGCAACCATTGTACCCCAATGGATTATGGGGGAAACTCTGTGCTGTGCTTTCTGTCCTGAAATCCTCCTGTAGCAACCTCGTTCCTCGTTCTGAGCCAGTCACGTGTATGGAGCCTTCTCTTGAATTCACTTCACAGACACACATATAATGTGAAAGTTAAAGCTACACGCTGTTTACATCATCATAGTGTGTGCTTACTCTCTGGTGATTATAATGCAGAAAGAGACGATGGTCTCTGAGTTTGTAAGAGCCCAACAGCAGAACTAGTTTTTCTTGTATGATAAGGCAAGGCGAGTTTATTTCTATAGCACATTTCGTACACAATGGTAATTCAAAGTGCTTTACATAAAATAAAGTAAAATAATCATTAAGAAAAAAAACAAAAAAAAAAACAAGCAATTTTAAAACTTTTAAAATTATTAAAAAATTTACTTAATTAAAATGAATTTAAAAACAGTTAGAAAAAAAAAACAGTGAAAATATAGTGCAATCAGCTCAGACATCGCACAGTGCTCATTTAATAAATGCACAGCTAAACAGATGAGTTTTGAGTCTAGATTTAAATGTGACTAGTGTTTTAGCACATCTGATCTCTTCTGGAAGCTGATTCCAGCTGCGAGCGGCATAGTAACTAAAGGAGGACTCCCCTTGTTTTGTGTGAATCCTTGGTATTTCTAACTGACTCGATCCTAATTATCTGAGTGCCCTGTTAGCCTTATATTCAGTGAGCATATCTGCAATATTATTTCGGTTCTAGGTCATTTAGTGACTTATATACGAGTAAAAGTACTATAAAATCAATCCTAAATGTAACCGGAAGCCAGTGTAAGGACCTGAGGAGGACTGGTGTCTCAGTTCCTGACATTGAAATGGGGGCAATATACATGTTGAAAATAACAATTATGAAAGTCTTTGGAGTCTGCCAGACAGTCATCTTTAACCCCGCAGCACTGAGGGAGTCTACACAAACATATCACCTCATGTGTGTTAAACGCGCGCTCACGGCAGCGCAGAGTAGAGTCAGTGCTTCCTCCAGACCGCAGGCGGCGCTGTCTCTCGCGCAGCGCAGTGTCAGTGCTTCCTCCAGACCGCGGGCGGCGCTGTCTCTCGCGCAGCGCAGTGTCAGTGCGTCCTCCAGACCGCGGGCGGCGCTGTCTCTCGCGCAGACTCACGGACGCTGCGCTGTTGATCCGAGCGATCTTCAGCGGATTCATGCTACTTATCTCGCTCTAAACACCGTTTCTCCTCCTTTCACACCGTTTCTGGCTGTTCGGGTGATTTAAGTGAACGCCATGTCCTACAACTACGTTGTGACGGCGCAGAAGCCGACGGCGGTGAACGCCTGCGTCACGGGTGAGAGTTGTTTATCTCCCGCGCTTCGGGCCTCCGCGGAGAAACACCGATCGGGCGTCACTGTCGTGTTTCGATCATAGACTATAAAGAAGGTTTAGATCCGTCCGCGTGTGTCTGTAACACCGACCGACCCACCGATTCTGTGTTATTTTAATCGATATGGATCCGTTGGCGTGTCTGTGACGCTTCGGTGAATATGTGACAAACTTTAGTTTAGGTGTGCTGCTCGTGTCACGAGTGTGTGTTCATACCCGCGTGATGCTGCAGGTAAACACACCTGTGTGACCGCTGTCCGTCAGAAACACGCTGGAGGACACTGACTAGCATCAGAGCAGCGCTAGCGAGGAGTGTTAGCTGGTGTGTGTGTGTGTGTGTGTGTGTGTGAGTGTGTGGTGTTCATGTCGGTGTGTTGTCTGTCTGCAGGTCACTTCACTTCTGCGGAGGATCTGAACCTGCTGATCGCCAAGAACACGCGTCTGGAGATCTATGTGGTCACTGCTGAGGGTCTGAGGCCGGTCAAAGAGGTCGGCATGTACGGCAAGATCGCGGTCATGGAGCTCTTCAGACCCAAGGTGTGTGAGACCGAGCAGAACAGATCAGAAATCATTGGTTGAGGTTTTGCTTTTTTATCAAATTGTACTTTAAATATGAAACCACAACCTTCAGTAGGTGTTAGGGAAAGTGTGCACGAGGGACTTATTGGATATTGTCATTGTTAAAACAATTCTCTTGTTCTAGATGATAAATGTGAGATGTGTTTGGTTTTAGTGCAGAAACACCGGTAGAGTCGATACTGTCTGTCAGAGAACTGCAGTTATTCACAGATTTCTGCAGCATGTCAACACGTGTCTGATTTGCATACTGTTATTAAAAGCTGTCCGTTTGCTTTATGTGAAGGGTGAGAGCAAAGATCTTCTGTTCATTCTGACCGCTAAATACAACGCCTGTATCCTGGAGTACAAGCAGAACGGAGACAGCATCGACATCATCACCCGCGCTCACGGAAACGTGCAGGTAACACACACACACCTGTCCAAACACACTGCATCATACGGCCTCGGCCTCGTCTGACCGCTGCGTCTGTGTCAGGATCGGATCGGCCGTCCGTCTGAGACCGGGATCATCGGGATCGTGGATCCGGAGTGTCGTATGATCGGCTTGCGGCTGTACGATGGGCTGTTTAAGGTCATTCCTCTGGACCGTGATAACCGCGAGCTCAAAGCCTTCAACATTCGTCTGGAGGAGCTGCAGGTCATAGACGTCCAGTTCCTGTACGGCTGCCAGGCGCCCACCGTCTGCTTCATATATCAGGTATGGATCTTCATGAGCCTTGTGTTTGAGAGCGAGTGTCCAGTCTGCTCATGTAGCTCTGTGTGTGTGTGTGTGTGTGTGTGTGTGTGTGTGTGTGTGTGCAGGATCCTCAGGGTCGGCACGTCAAGACATACGAGGTTTCTCTCAGAGAGAAGGAGTTCAACAAAGGACCCTGGAAGCAGGAGAACGTGGAAGCTGAAGCGTCGATGGTCATCCCAGGTGAGGGGACGCTTACTGACCGATCTGTTGAGCTCTTTTATTTAAATGTTTGTTAATTCATTCTCACAGGCTTTTAAGGTTAGCATAACCCTCACTGGACTGTTCTGATGTTCCTGAAGTTGACCAAGTGTTGAAGACATGCTGCTTCGAGTCATTGTTGTGAAATGTTGTGTGTTCTTCTATATTCAGTCCCAGAGCCGTTTGGAGGAGCTATAATCATCGGACAGGAGTCCATCACTTATCACAACGGAGACAAATACTTAGCCATCGCTCCTCCAACTATCAAGGTGAACGCATCTGCTCATGTCCTGCTGTGGGCTGTGTATTCTCATGTTCTCCTTGATTAAAGCGTGTTTCAAACATCACAGCAAAGCACCATCGTGTGTCACAACCGCGTGGATCCGAACGGCTCGCGGTACCTGCTGGGAGACATGGAGGGACGACTCTTCATGCTGCTGTTGGAGAAAGAGGAGCTGATGGACGGAGCTGTGGTGCTCAAAGACCTGCGGGTGGAGCTGCTGGGAGAGGTGCGTCACACATACATTACTCTACTCTACACCACGCTCCTCTCAGAGGAAGCTCACACCTAATGTTCTTTTACAGGACACCTATTATGGCCCTTTTTCCAAGATGTATTATATCTCAGGTGTTTGTGAAGTTTCAGCTCAAAATACCCCACAGATCATTCTTTATATCAGTTTGATCATGCCTATATGGAGTGGAAGCAGAAACAGGCTGTTTCAGTCCATTTCTCTTTAAATATCATTGAGCTGCTGCTCTAAAATGGAGTGAAAGTTAGTGTCTGAAATGAGTTGAAAGCTGATTTTTCTGCATAACCCCAGAACATTAGGCTCATGAAGAAGTGACCGTGCAGATCAGTTTTCAGCTGCAGTCCGGCCTGTGGATGGCTGAATGAGTCTGATTATCTGTTAGGTGTTGATCAGATATCACTGTACAGACGTGACTGGAATCTGTGTGTGTGTGTGTGTGTGTGTGTCACTAGACCTCCATCGCCGAGTGTCTGACGTATCTGGACAACGGTGTGGTGTTTGTGGGCTCCAGACTTGGAGATTCTCAACTAGTTAAGGTTGGTATTCTCACAGATTGATTATTGTTCTGTGATAATGACATGTTTGTTAAGGCCGGTGTGTGTGTGTTTGTGTGTGTGTGTGCAGCTGAATGTGGACAGTAATGACCAGGGTTCGTATGTGGCTGTAATGGAGACCTTCACTAACCTGGGGCCGATAGTGGACATGTGTGTGGTGGACCTGGAGAGACAAGGACAGGGTCAGGTGAGAGACGTCTGCGCTTCACTGCAGGTCAGACGAGGAGAGAAGCTGTGTGCATCATCGTGTGTGTGTGTGTGTGTGTGTTCCTGTAGCTGGTGACGTGCTCCGGAGCGTTTAAGGAAGGCTCTCTCCGGATCATCCGGAATGGCATCGGGATCCATGAGCACGCCAGCATCGATCTGCCCGGCATCAAAGGTGCGCTCCGTGCTCTCCGTGTTCATCTAGCTGCTCTGCTGTGAATACACACTATATCTGTGCTGGTTTCCTGTTGTTCAAACACTGCTGATGTTTCAGTCCGGTTACTTGTGCAATTAAGGCACTCCAATTACTTTAATAATATTTGAACTTCATAACATTATTAGCATCATCCAAAAAATCATCCAGTTTTATGCATTGAGTGTTTCAGTTTAGCAAGTTAATTAAGTACAATAATTTAAATAGAAGCTCATTGCAGATCTCTTCACCCTCAGTAAACTGATGTCAGACATCTGCTGAGAGCTGAACTTCCTGTCAGACCTAACCCACAGATTGATCGCTGTGACCTAATGTGATCTTTTGCTCTTTTGGGTGGAGCAGCGCTGACTGATAGTGGATTTTGTAGCGTGACTTTGTGCTGTTCTGTAGCAAATATCAGATTAAATGAGCGCTTCAGCCGGTTGCATCTTACATGTGCATTTGACAACAGCATTTCTGACACAAACTGAAGAAATATTGCTTCCTTCCTTGCTTTATCAGCAGGGCTCTGACACAAACATCTGCTAATAAACTGTGTGTGTGTGTGTGTTTGCAGGTCTGTGGCCTCTCCGCTCCGAGTCGGGCAGAAACACTGATGACATGCTGGTTCTGTCGTTTGTGGGTCAGACCAGGTGAGAAGTGTTGGGTTTCAGTGTTTCTAACAGTCTACCGCTCGTATAGAAATAAGCAGATTGTTTCTGCCAGCAGGAGGCGCTGTTAGAGAGAGGTTCAACAGCTGTATACAAAGCAGTGCTGAGCTCACAAATTACTCACAAGATGGAATAAAAATGACATCCAGTATTTTCTTACAGTGATATATTATCATCCGCGGTGATTTTTGATTTGGAAACTTGTAGTGCTCGTTTATTCAACTAGGTAAAGTATTTTGGAAAATCTGTTTGTGGCGGTCAGTTCTGATATTGTGACAGCCTGCCTCAAATAAATCAATGTATGGAAAGCCCTGAGTTTACTCTGGTCTAGAGCTGACACACACCTCGCTTAATCACTACTGTCATCTGTGTGTGTGTGTGTGTGTGTGTGCAGGGTGCTGATGCTGAGTGGAGAGGAGGTGGAGGAGACGGAGCTGCCGGGGTTTGTGGATAATCAGCAGACGTTCTTCTGTGGGAATGTAGCGCATCAGCAGCTCATACAGGTGCGTGTGAACACACACACACACACAGAGACGCACACACCTGAGCTGTACTCTTCTGTGGTGGTGATCACGTGTGTGTGTGTTCAGATCACGTCGGTGTCTGTGAGGCTGGTCACTCAGGACAGCAAGGCTCTGGTGAGCGAGTGGAAGGAGCCTCAGGGCAGGAACATCAGCGTGGCGTCCTGCAACAGCACTCAGGTGGTTCTAGCTGTGGGTCGAGTGCTGTATTACCTTCAGATCCTCACAGGAGAACTCAAACAGATCAGGTACTCGCTCACACACACACACACACACACAGAGAAACATAGACAAACCGAGACATGCACACACATACAGCGGCACACACTCACTCACTCACTCTCTCTCACACACACACACTCACTCACTCTCTCTCTCACACACACACACACACACACACAGCCCTAACATCTAGTTAAATAGCTAAACAGTGTTTCCCTTTGTGTAATAAGTTACAGAAAATGTTAAACGCACCAACTTAAATAATAAAATACACTTACCAGCTGTGGTCCATAAACAACGCCTTCTCCAGACGAAGAGGGAACTGCTCCATCTTTCAGGAATACTTTGATCAAGTCCTAACCAGTGCTGCCTAGTTCCTCTAAACCGAGTGTACCCGTACCGAGGTGTGCTCTCAGAGCTTAGAAATATCTGCTGAATCAACACAACATGGGTGTCATTTAAGAGAAGGGCTGCCTCAGCTCCAGATGCTGTAACCTTGGTTTACTTCATGATGATATTAAACACAGTTTAATTCACAAACAGCACACATGGTGGGAATCATCACAAAAAAAAAATCTCCTAATTTTATTTGTTTCATGAGATGTTGAACATCAAATAAGAATGACATGAAAAATTTCTCTTTACCACACTGATTTTATGACCTATTTCTCAGCATGAAAATATTATATTTCCCCATAAAAATATAGAAAGATATCTATCAGACGATAAACTATAAACCCTCATTGCTACAGGAACATCATCAAATAATCTTCCTCCTACCTTATTTCTGTCCAGAGATTTTGAATGTCAAATAAGACCATATGATTTTATTTTTATTTCCTTGAATTTATCAGTATTTCTCAGCAGGAGATGCCCTTATGAAATATTTTTTAAACATTTAGACTCTCCTTGCTACAGTCTTCAAATTACTCAAGTCACTCAGAAAAACATGGCCTCAGGGCTTAAAGGGTTAATATGCATCGTTCAGAGGCAAGATGAAAACATTTTATTCTACAAATCCTGTCGTGATGATCGAGCTGCAGGTGATATAGGCCGAGAGTGTGATTTATTATCAATGCAACACTTCAATAAACAAGACCTTTGTGTGACGAAACCCGTTCCAGATGAAGTCAAAGCAGAATCAGCTGGAGCAGCATGCAGTGTTTCTGTAGCTCAGACACTAGAAAGTGCTGATAACAGCAGAATACTTTGGGTTTAGTGTTCAGGGAATAGATGAACTAATCATATGTACTCCTTGAAGGAAATGTGTGCCATATTCATAAATGAAAGCACCCTGAATGAGTCATTGTTTCTGAACATCTTGCTTGTGTGAATGATTCAGTGACTCTAGTGCGGTCTGTTGCTGTAATTATGATACATCCCCAGCACTAATGAGCACGGACTGAGAGTCTGTCTGAAACAGTGCTTCTGTATCAGTACACTCCAAGCATCAGTGCTGTGATCAGCTGTGATGAGGAGTGTGTGTGTGTGTGTGCAGCTCTACAGAGATGGAGCATGAGGTGGCGTGTCTGGACATCACTCCTCTGGGTGAGAGCGCAGGAGAATCCAGCATCTGTGCTGTGGGACTCTGGACCGACATCTCAGCACGCCTGCTCAAGTTACCCTGCTTCAGCCCGCTGCACAAAGAGATGCTGGGCGGAGGTGAGATATACACACTCACTCACTCTCGCACTCACTCTCGCACTCACTCTTTCACACTCACTCTCACACACTCACTCTCACACACTCACTCTTTCACACTCACTCTTTCACACTCTCTCTCACACACTCACTCTTTCACACTCTCTCTCACACACTCACTCTCACACACTCACTCTCACACACTCATTCACTCTCACACTCACTCTCACACACTCATTCACTCACACTCTCTCTCTCGCACTCACTCTTTCACACTCACTCTTTCACACTCACTCTCACACACTCACTCTTTCACACTCACTCTCACACACTCACTCTCGCACTCACTCTTTCACACTCACTCTCACACACTCACTCTTTCACACTCACTCTTTCACACTCACTCTTTCACACTCACTCTTTCACACTCACTCTCACACACTCACTCTCACACACTCACTCTCACACACTCACTCTTTCACACTCTCTCTCACACACTCACTCTCACACACTCACTCTCGCACTCACTCTCACACTCACTCTCACACACTCACTCTCACACACTCACTCTCACACACTCACTCTCACACACTCATTCACTCTCACACACTCACTCTCACACACTCATTCACTCTCACACACTCACTCTCACACACTCATTCACTCTCACACACTCATTCACTCTCACACACTCATTCACTCTCACACTCACTCTCACACACTCATTCACTCACACACTCTCTCTCGCACTCACTCTTTCACACTCACTCTCACACACTCACTCTCACACACTCACTCTCACACACTCACTCTCACACACTCATTCACTCTCACACACTCATTCACTCTCACACACTCATTCACTCTCACACACTCACTCTCACACACTCATTCACTCACACACTCTCTCTCGCACTCACTCTTTCACACTCACTCTCACACACTCACTCTCACACACTCACTCTCGCACTCACTCTTTCACACTCACTCTCACACACTCACTCTCACACACTCACTCTCACACACCCACTCTCACACACTCACTCTCACACACTCACTCTCACACACTCACTCTCACACACTCATTCACTCACACACTCTCTCTCGCACTCACTCTTTCACACTCACTCTTTCACACTCACTCTCACACACTCACTCTCACACACTCACTCTCACACACTCACTCTCGCACTCACTCTTTCACACTCACTCTCACACACTCACTCTCACACACTCACTCTCACACACTCATTCACTCTCACACTCACTCTCACACACTCATTCACTCACACACTCTCTCTCGCACTCACTCTTTCACACTCACTCTCACACACTCACTCTCACACACTCATTCACTCACACACTCTCTCTCTCACTCACAGAAAGGTGCTGTAAAAAAAGAGCGAGAGGGAAGCTTGAAGAACACATTTTCTCTTTCCTTCGCACAATATTTCTATTTATTCACCTTTATATAAGAATTTTTAAAAAGCACTTTTCCCAAACTCAAGCTGAAGTCTTTGAGAGTCAGGCTAATGATGAAGGGTGAGTCTGGTGTGATGCGGGACATGTTCCTGTGCTCTGAAACAGTCTTCAGTCTGGAGCTGATCCTCTTTCAGCGTGTCGCTGTGGTCAAAGACGCCTATCTAGAAATTACTGACTAGAGTTCACTCACTGGGAAACACGCTGCTTCAGTCGCTGTTTGTCTCAAATGATCAATTCGAGTGTTTAAAATATCTCCACGTATATCTGTAGCTTGAGGAATGCACACTTTATATCCTGTAGTCCCAGTGAGGCGTATCAGAGCAGCGCTTATTCCTACAGCTCTTGAGATGCACTTTATAAAGGTAATGGCACTTATGTAGATTGTGCTTTTATTAATAATTGAATTAACTGTCACTATTCATTGAAATCTATTTCTGTTGCTGTGTATGATTAATGAATGAAAGTGTCTGGAGAAGCCTGAGCGTCAGACGTTCATGAAATGTGCAGTGCGAGTGTGTTTCTGCTGTGCTCAGGTTAATGCTGGATAGAGTTAGTGTTAGTGAGTCTTAAAATGTGCATTCTGTAAACATATCTAAATAATACTTGGTTTCCTGTAGAAGATTATAGAGTCACAGTGCTGTCGTTTTGGTGCCGTTTGGTGAATCAATCTGAAAAGGTGTCTGAAGCATGAATGTGTTTGCTGAACTGAAGAACGTGTCATTTCCTGTCACATGTCTCTCACTGACCGTTGATCGTGTCCTGTAGAGATCATCCCTCGCTCCATCCTCATGACCACATTTGAGGGCAGTCATTACCTGCTGTGTGCGCTGGGAGACGGGGCGCTTTTCTATTTCGGACTGGACATTCAGACAGGTGAACGCAACACAAACACACACACACACACACACACACATCTAGTGGACTGTTTACTTTTTAAACATGTTTCTATGTTTTTAACACATTCTAAGGAGTTAAATCTTTGAAGCAGGATTCAAGGATTTTTTTTCTTTTTGAATTTTTCTATTTTTCTTTTTCTGGTTTTTATTATCCTACCGAAATGTAGCCATGTAACCATTAACTGTGATATAAAGGCGATTTCCACTGCATGGTGCGGCATGGTCCAATTCGGGTTGGTTCACTTCTGGGGGGATTTCAACTGGGTACTGTATCTGGTAGCTGGTCTTTTTTTACACTACCATCTTAACTGAGGTTCTTTACATTAGGTGTGACGTGTAAACCCTGCTGACCACTGACTGGCCAGAGAGAATGATCAATACCTGCGTCATTGAACTTGAGACACAAGACACCAGAGCCGCTGGATTTAAATCATCACAGCGTGTGTCTTTTGAAAGAAGGCGGCTATTTTGAACGAGCGCATCTTTTGTTTAACAACCAAAAAATGTCTGTTTGGTGGTCTGTAGAGGAAGTGCAGACGTCCCTCTCTGGCCGAGAAGCAGATCCAGCGAGAGCTTGCTGGGGTGATGTGTTTAGTCACGGTCACTGTAAAGCTGAACTGAACTGCAGCGGAAACACAAACCCAGCCGAGCTGCACCACGCAATGGAAAGATTGGTGTGATACCAGCATATCTTACCAATTCTTGATTCTAATTCGATACCACAGCAAAAACTAATATAGCTCAAATGCCATTACAGACGAGTAAACAGTAATAAAATAAAAACAAATAAACAAATTACATGCAATTGCACAAATAAATACAGCAGAACAACTAAAATAAATATTGCTAAATAAGGTTTTCAGGCAGATCTAGCTTTTTTTTACTCTATTAATACATGTGTCTGATGTGCTCTGTGTGTGTGTGTGTGTGTGTGCAGGTGTTTTGAGTGAGCGTAAGAAGGTGACTCTGGGCACTCAGCCCACGGTTCTGCGCACCTTCCGCTCGCTCTCCACCTCCAATGTGTTCGCCTGCTCCGACCGGCCCACCGTCATCTACTCCAGCAACCACAAACTAGTCTTCTCTAACGTCAACCTGAAGGAGGTCAACTACATGTGCCCGCTCAACTCCGAGGGATACCCCGACAGGTACAGCACCAGACAGATCACACACACGTCTGGAGCCACAGATGGAGCTGATGCTGATGTCCTCTTCCTTCTGTCACAGTCTGGCTCTGGCCAACAACAGCACACTGACCATCGGCACCATCGACGAGATCCAGAAGCTCCACATCAGAACCGTTCCTCTCTACGAGTCGCCCAAGTGAGTGTGTGACCTCTGACAGGAACACATCCAGACTGCAGCTCTTAGCTTGGCTGGAAAGAGTTATCGGTGCACTTAACCACGGATGTCGATCATTAATTGCTAATCACAGTTAATTTATAAGAAGACTCCTGCCAGGTGACTGTGTAATTATGAGAGCAAAAGCTGACTGGAGTGGTTGCATTTAATTTAAGCTCATTCTTGTAAGGAGACATGAGAATTGTTGATTTACTTTTAAAGTAAGGATAGTTAATGTTCAGCAGACTCAGTGAGTGATGGTGTGTGTCGTTGCAGGCGGATCTGCTATCAGGAGGTTTCTCAGTGTTTCGGAGTTTTGTCCAGTAGAGTAGAGATGCAGGACACCAGCGGGACAACAGCAGCCGTGCGGGCCAGCGCCAGCACACAGGTGTGTGTGTGTGTGTGTGTGTGTGTGAGAGAGAGAAGGAGCGAGCGAGTGAGTGTATGTGGGAGGGAGTGAGTGTAAGAGAGTGAGATAGTGGGAGTGAGTGTGAGCAGGGCTTAAAGTTCTCCGGCACCGTGCCGGATTTCCGGCTTGCAGCGTTTAATCCTACAAAAAAAATACAAATAAAAAAAATCTTGTTGATTGATATAACTTGAGTCCATGCATGGTATGACATTAACTTACAGTAACTAACATTAGTAGCCAGTCAGAGTGTTTTGCCTCTATAAACACGAGACACACATAATAGTATTCAATCGCAGAGTCGCAGCCCTGATAAATGGAGAAGCGCGACAAAAAGCAGTGAGGTGAAATGGTCGAATATATCCATCCAGCGTGTATTTGCACAGTAAAGCTCATTATAAAGCAGCACAGCTTTGTAAACAGCTCCGAGTAATCATGTCATCTCCATCAGAATGATGTTGCCAAAACATATTTACTGGGATTTCTGAAAAGGTCCTGTTCACACATGATCTATTAATGGTAACTTTACTAGTGAAGACTGTGTGTGTGAAAGGGGCGAAACTCTTCCTCTGTATACGCTGTGAATTTTAATTGGTTAATGTAATCTGGAAATACTGTGTGCTTTATATCACTAGATTTGTAACCTAAATCATTTATAAACCTTTTGCCAACACCGCAGATATACCAACCTATGTCTAAATAAGACATTGTATTGTAAAATTAATAAATGTTTCTGCACCAGGCCAGATATAAAGATGTAATGGATTTAAACATTGTTTAATCAAGCTGTAAAGTGAACGTCACCAAGCCGTTGGCGCTAAATACAACTGCATTGTTTTACTTTTTGTAATAAAAAGAAAAACATTTTATTGAAAACTTCTTAAAAACAGTATTAAAATATTGTCCCATTCTAGTGAACCAAGTATCTGTACTTTGTCTCATCTCATGAGCTCAGTGTATTGTTACACCCCTAGTGTTAATAAGTGGTGATGCACTGTAGCTCATGAGTTTACAAGTGTAGGATACAGCTTTCATTCTTCAGGTCAATCATAGATTCATGAAAAAGAAAATCAGTAGAATAAAGAAAGCAATAACTTTGCCATAGTATCCTTTCAAATGTTAGAGTTGTCACAGTCATTGCATGCTTTTCTTCTTTAACCCCTTGTGTGAGATCATGGGCGAGTTAGAGTGGGAGTGAGTGAGTTTGGGTTTGTGTGAGTGGAGGGAGGGAGTGGGAGTGAGTGTGAGTGAGTGTGAAAGCATAACTGGGAGAGTGTGAGTGAGTGAGTTTGATTGGGAGAGAGTGAGTGGGAGAGTGGGAGAGTTTGTGTTTGTGAGTGGGAGGGAGTGTGTGAAAGCGTAAGTGGGAGAGAGTTTGTGTGTGTGTGAGTGTGAGTAGGAGTGATTGTGAGACTGTGTGTGAGTTTGTGCGTGTGTTACTAGTGTTGTGTATTAATGTGTGTGTGTGTGTGTGTGTTCTCAGGCGCTCTCCAGCAGTGTCAGCTCCAGTAAGCTGTTTCCCAGCAGCACTTCTCCTCATGAGACGTCGTTCGGAGAGGAGGTGGAGGTGCACAGTCTGCTGGTGGTGGATCAGCACACGTTTGAGGGTGAGTGTGAGCCGTCAGCTGAAGTGTGTGTGTGTGTGTGTGTGTGCTGACGCTCTGTCTCTCTGCAGTGCTGCACGCGCATCAGTTCCTGCAGAATGAGTATGCACTGAGTATGGTGTCCTGTAAGCTGGGCAGAGATCCTGCGGTCTACTTCATCGTCGGCACGGCCATGGTGTATCCGGAGGAGGCGGAGCCTAAACAGGGCCGCATCATCGTCTTTCACTACACAGACGGTAACCGCCAGACACACTCCTCGTTATTTCCACAGTCATTACATGTTGCTCAAAGTACAAACTGTTCCTATTGTGACTGTTTCAGTAATGAATGAAGTCCAGAGTTTACTTCGGTGTTGAGGTGTACGCCTCAGTGTGTGTGATGCAGGTTTCTTCATTAGTGCAGCTGTATGCACACGTCACTTCGGCCTTAAGAAGTCTCTTCATGCGTTGACCATTTCAGAATAAAATAAAACTGCTCGATGTCCCACAAAACAAAATGAATTTCCATTCAGAAATAAAGTGACAAAAGTTGTATATTTGTTCGATGCTAGTGTGTGTTAAATCTTGGATCGTTCCTGGTGTTCTGTGTTTCCAGGCAAACTGCAGACGGTGGCAGAGAAGGAGGTTAAAGGTGCGGTTTACTCCATGGTGGAGTTTAGTGGTAAACTGCTGGCCAGCATCAACAGCACCGTGAGTTTCCTCCCATCATGCTGTTCAGTGTGAGGTGTTTCCTGTGCGGCGCTGACGTCTGTGTCTCCACAGGTGCGTCTGTACGAGTGGACGGCAGAGAAGGAGCTGAGGACCGAGTGCAATCACTATAATAACATCATGGCCCTGTATCTGAAGACTAAAGGAGACTTCATCCTGGTGGGAGACCTGATGCGCTCCGTGCTGCTGCTGGCCTACAAACAGATGGAGGGCAGCTTCGAGGAGGTGACGGCTGCCGCTGGGCATTCTGGGATTTCTTGTAAGAAAGGAGTTGTGGTTCTTAATTTCCTGTCACTGTTTTGGCTTCCTTAGATTGCTCGTGACTTCAATCCTAACTGGATGAGTGCTGTTGAAATCCTGGATGATGACAACTTCCTCGGAGCGGAGAACGCTTTCAATCTGTTCGTCTGCCAGAAGGACAGGTAACGGACCGAGGGGTGAAGTGATCGATCAGTTGATGTGATTGGCAGGTTCTAGATTTACTCATGATCAGTTAAAATCCTGGTTCAATCCACGTGATCATGAATTGTGAATGTGGGGGAAAGATTTCACATCCGTTAGATGTCTCCGTTTCATCGAGCTGAGCGGCAGAAAGCTGCTTGAATTGAAACTGACCTGTATGTGTCTTAAAGGTACAGTTCACCCAAAAATTATAAGTACCCCATGATTGACTCCCCTCAAGCCATCTTAGGTGTATATGATGGCATGAATCTGAGTTATATTTATAAATGTCCTGGCTCTTCCAA